>NC_081553.1:101257374-101369874 GCF_963082655.1 Stomoxys calcitrans | reverse complement strand
AGAGGTTTCTGATCGGATACCTGAGACGACATTTGAGGTCGAGTGCGAGACAATGCTGCCAGAAGCACAGTCTTGATTATTGATTATGTTTCACGGATGGATCAAAGCTAGAGGGCAGAGAGGGCCTGGGGGTTTACATTGAAAACCCAGGGACTGACATCTGTTTTAGAAGCCTGGCCATAATACGATCCTGCATCCAGAGATCCTGTCGATCACGAAATGCGTGAGATGGTTTGAAACTAACGCGAGGTCTTCGAGTGCGAACATCTTTACTGACAGTAAACAGGCCATAAGGGCAATAACAACCAGGACGGTAAGGTCACGACCAGTCTCGAAGTGTAAGAAGAAAATTAACGCCTTCTCTGAGGATGTCAACAATCCGCATCGTTTGGGTGCCGAGTCATAATGGAGTAAGGGGGAATGAAAGGGCAGACGGTTTGGCACTGAAGGGCAGAGAACTGCCGTTGATGAATTTGGTTAACTCAAAGCCTTTGGGGTCGAAGCACTCCGATTTAAGGGCGTGGGCAACAAGCGAGCATGTAAAACTGTGGACCACTGCGAAACAGTCGGAAGGACGGCGAAAATCCTATGGGGTGATCGGAATCGTGAGAGGACGAGGCTATTACTGAAAGGAAGTAAGAAGGAGGCCAGTATAGCTTTTGGTGTCATAACGACCCACGTAGGACTACGAGCTCACTTACTCAAAATCGGTGCGGTAAGCGATTCGATGTGTAGGGCATATGGGGAAGATGATGAGACGTTGGAGAATTTCCTTTGTCATTGCCTGGCTTTCGCAGCTAAGAGACACTGGTACTTAGTTGGGAACACGATATCAGACACGAACCAACTTAGGGGAAAGGTATGGAAAACAATAAAGGATTTTTTAAGTAACACGAAATTCCTAACTTAAAATTTTCCTTTGCGAGGTTACTTTTTAGTTTTTAGAAAGCACAACAAGCCGATTACTGGCTTAGGTGTATGTCTATAGTGGCATGGGACAAATTAATATCTGCACCCTCTTTTCAACCAAACCAAACCTGACCTCAAGCTAGACGCATGAAATTTTTCGCAAATATATGTTATTAATGCAGGTAAGATGGGATTATAAATGGGCCAAATCGGTCCAATGTTTTGGTATGGCTGCCATATAAACCGTTTTCGGGTCTTGTCTTCTTGAGCCACTAGAGGGTGCACTTCTTATCCGATTTGTCTAAAAATTTGAATGTGGTGGTTTGGGTACCACTTGCAACACTTTTGCTAAGTACGGTTCATATAGGTTCAAAACCTGATATAGCTGCCATATTAACCGATCTTGGATCTTGACTTATCGAGCCACTAGAGGGTGTAATTCTCTTCCGATTTGGCTGAAATTTTTTAAGAAGTGTTTCGCTATGACTTCTAACAACTGTGCCAAGTATGGTTTAAATCGGTCTATAACCTGATATAGCTGCCATATAAACCGATCCTGGATCTTGACTTCGTGATCCACTAGATGGCGTAATTCTAATCCGATTTGGCTGAAATTGAAGTGATTTGTTATGAAGAATTGAAGTGATGATCATGAAGTGATTTGTTATGACTCCCAACAACTTTGCAAAGTATGGTTCAAATCGGTCCATAACCCGATATAGCTGTCATATATTCCGATCTGGGATCTTGACTTCTTGAGCCAACAGAGGGCGCAATACTCATCCGTTTTGGCTGAAATTGTGCATCAAGTGATTCGTTATGACTTCCATTAACTGTGCTAAGTATGGTTCAAATCGGTTCAAAACCTGATATAGCTGCCATATAAACCGATCTTAAATCTTGACTTCTTGAGCCTGTAGAGGGCGCACTTCATTCCCGATTTGGCTGAAATTTTGCATAAAGTGTTTTGCTATGACTTTCAACAACTGTGCTGAGTATGGTTTAAATCACTCCATAACCTGATATAGGTTCCGTATATACCGATTTTGGATCTTGACTTCTTGAGCCACTAGAGGGCGCAATTCTCAACCGATTTGGCTGAAATTGATCATGAAGTGATTTGTTATGACTTTCAACAACTGTGCTAACTATAGATCAAATCGGTCTATAATCTGATATAGCTGCTATATAAACCGATCTTGGATCTCGACTTCTTGAGCCACTAGAGGGCGCAATTCTTATCGGATTTGGCTGAAATTTAGCATGAGGTGTTCTGTTGTGACGTCCAGCAACTGTCCTAAGTATGGTTTAAATCGTTCGATAACCTGATATAGCTGCTATATATACCGATTTTGGATCTTGACTTCTTGAGCCAATAGAGAGCACAATTCTCATCCGATTTGGCTGAATTTTTGCATGATGTGTGCTGCTATGACTTTCAACAACTGTCCTAAGTGTGGTTTTAATCGTTCGATAACCTGATATAGCTGCCATATATACCTATTTTGGATCTTGACTTCTTGAGCCAATAGAGGGCGCAATTCTCATCCAATTTGGCTGCAATTTTGCATGTAGTTTTTGTTACTACTACCAACAACTGTGCTTAGTATGGTCCAAATCGGTCCACAACCTGATATAGCTGCCATTTAAACCGATTTGCGATTTTGAATTCTTAACGCTATAGAGGGCGCAATACTTATGCGATTTGGCTGAAATTTTGTACTACGGCTTCTCCCATGACCTTCAACATACATGTTTAATATGATCTGAATCGATCTATAGCCTGATACAGCTCCCATATAAACCGATCTTCCGTTTATGCTTCTCGAGCCCCTACAAGGCGCTATTCTTATTCCAATGAACTGAAATATTACCCAATAACTTTTACTATGGTCTTCAACATTCAATTCACTTATGGTTTGAATCGGACTATAACTTGATATTTCTCCACTAGCGTAACAATTCATATCCATTATTCCTTATTTGCCTAAAAATAGATACCGCGCAAAGAACTCGATAAATGCGATCCATGGTGGAGGGTATATAAGATACGGCCCGTCTGAACTTAGCACGTTCTTACTTGTTTAAATTGCTTTCGTGATTTTTCGAACCTATTCCAGCTTCATATCATATTCAATGCTTTATATTCAAAGAAAAGCATAGCAAAACGCCCGCTTTTGCTTTGAAACATGAAGGAGAGAGGACTTATTGAACCCCATTTCAAAATAAAAGCGTACTCTACACCGTACTCTATAGTAGTTGGGTATGCAGAGCACCTTAATCAATTTGACAAAGGTGTTAATGAAGATACATGGCGTGTCAGAAATCGAGATCCACCATGACAGTCAAAGTGTTTTGAAAATATCTCACACCTGCCTAGCATTAAAAGTTCTTTGCTGTGTTATTCTTTGAACAGAAAACATTGAATATGATCTCGAGCTGAAATATGTTCGAAAAATGAAGAAAATCATAATTTCACAAAATTTCATCTGAGCTTACAATGCAACTCCTATTCCAAAGATTTAGAATATAATCTACCCAATGTGCTATAATATTCCTATTCCGATTACATACTAAGATATCGCCTTAGTTAAACGACCACAAAATCTCCAAAACAATTATCCCATAAATATTTTCGAATAATTCATTGTCCACACCAAACAATTGGCTGGCCCCCTAAGCTCTATGCAACAAAAATCTCATTCATGGTAATAGAGAGTCATAGATTTATGCAGGATATATCGTAAATTTGCAATCAAGATTTTGTGAATCGATGGTTCAGTGGCATTCGTTTTGCTATGCCACAGCACTCCCCACTACTGCAAATAGATGTGTGTTGGTACGAATGTGTGGCCATTGTTTATACTGCTCTACCTCTAACATGATTTAGTTCTATGAAAAACAAACATCTTGCTGTGTGTGTGTGTGTGTTTGTGTAAGTGGTTGAGTCCACAGAGTGCATTGAGCATGATTGGCTGTTGTTCACTTGTTGTGTTAACAAAAGAAAAGAGATCGAAACTACGGTTGCGGAACTAAAACAGCAGCAACGGCCACATGCCTTTGCTTGAGTTCGCTGGGCTATAAGATGTTGTCGTTATTGTTGTCTCTTTGCTTATGGTGGTTCTTTTGTTTGCTGTCTGTTGCGGTTTTGCCTTGTGTCACTTTAACAAGCTTGGCAATGAATGAGTGTGGCGTATTTATGAGTGTAGCATGCGTGTGTGTGTGTGCTTATAAATGCAGAATGTTTTACTATTGACTGCACAAGTAGTTTGAGGCAAATGTGTATGTGTGTTAGCTTTAGGAATTCATAGAAAGGATTGCTTTTCAAATTACATTGTCATCTATTGTTTCGCTTGGCTTAGCGTTTTTGTACCTATACCCATCATAGGGTGGGGATATGCTCGTCTTATATGCTTAGTTTGCTTTACCTGAATTAAACGATGAGCCGTGGGCCTATAGAATGTAAAGACAAGCTAAACAGATGTCGATACATGCTAAATAGATCTAGCCCTATTCCGTCATCCCAATTCGCGGAATGTTACAAAGATTTATGGTTAAGTTTAGACTGAATGCAAATTTGCCATTAAGGAGCCGAGGCAAACATTTCATATGCCAATAAGCGCTGACCGATTCAAGTTTAAGCTCAATGATAATGGATCTCCTTCTTGAAGCAGAATCCGAACGGGGGGTCGCAGTCCGACACGTCTTTAGGAAGAAGTTTTTTCATGGCATAGTACCTCAAAAATATTGCCAACATGGGGGGGGGGGCTAATCACCGCAGAAAATTTTTTATGGGTGATAGGTTGGGTTAGACGTTTTCGTCCATTGTGATACCACAAGAACAGAATAATGAAGATGCCTTCTAGTGCCTTACGTTGAACGGTCCAGATCGCTTTTAAAAGCCCAACAACTAGCGAATGTTCACATCCGCTAAATCAGACAGCTTTTCAAAGAAATGAGAACCTAAAGTGGAACTTCTTTTGACTGCTAGTGCGGTACACACACACAGAAGGTGTTCTATAGTCTTTTCTTCTTCGAAGTCCTCACAGATTTTGCAAAAGTCATTGCTGGCAGCCTTCAATCTGTCAGCACGTTTTCCGATTAGACGGTGATCTGTCATGACGGACACAATGAATGAGACATCTGTTCTAGCCAATGACAGCAAAGCGGTAGACCTCTTCAAGTCTAGATTAGGCCACATAGTTTTGGAATGCTTATAGCCCCCCTATTTTGGACAATCTTCCATTGGTTGTCCTTCGGGACTGGTCCTGAAAACTTAGCTTACATGTCCCTAGAGGGATACCCACAGATTCCAGTATCCCTGGAATGTGTAGAGTAGTTCTTAGTCTCGCCAGCTCGTCCGCTTTACAATTCCCTGGGATATCGCTGTGGCCCGGCACTCAGAACAGGTGAATTTTAAACTGTTCGGACATCTCGATGAGAGATCTGCAACAGTCGAGGGTGGTTTTTGGGTTCAGAAAGACGTTCTCCAGGGATTTATGGTCTGTCTGGCTGTCTGAGAAGATATTTTTGTCAATCGTCGTAATGAAATTATATCTTAGCCATTTCACCACTCTCTTAATTGCAAAGATCTCTGCTTGATACACACTGCAGTGGTAACCTTTTCGATATGACCAGTTCTAGATTATTAGAGTACACCCCAAAGCCCACCTGTTCGTTTAGTTTGGAACCATCCGTATAGAAGTCTATGTACCTTCTGTTACCAGGAATATCGTAGTTCCAATCGGTTCTATCAGGAATAGTGGTACAGTATTTTTTTTCAAAAATCGACTCAGGTAGGGTGTAATCCTCACTGCCTGGGACATCGGAAATTGTATCCAGGATGACACAGTGTCGTAGCCGCCACATGACCAAAGAGAACGCTCCCTTAACTTCAAGGCAGGTGTCGCCGCAATTTGTATAGCCTTTATGTCCAGAGGCATAAGATGTAGCATTAAATTCAGTGCATCAGATGGTGTCGTCCTCAGTGCGGCTGTGATGTACAAACAAGCCATCCTTTGGATCCGGTTAAGTATTGAGCAATAGGTGGACTTTTGAATCGCCGTTCACCATGCCACAACACCATATAGCATTATAGGTCCGACAACTGCAGTATGTACCCAATGCATTACACGCGGTCTTAACTCCCAACTTTTGCCATTGGCTCTCTTGCAGATGTATAGGGCAAGAGTTGCCCTTCTAGGCCTTTCCAAAATGTTGGATTTAAAGTTCAATTGTCTGTCCTACAAAACACCCAGGTATTTTGCGCTTTCTGTAAATAGAACACTTTCTCCTCCCAAGAAGACAGGGGGATAACCACCGCTGAAAATTTCTGAGATTCTTGGTGGAATTGAATGGTCAGATTGAATGGGTGGCCCAGCAAAAAAGTAAGTTCACTCGGAGGCCAGTTATACCTTAGCGCTCAGAAGGCTCAGAAGAGAAACCCCCTAAGGAGGGGTGTTCTCGCCGATTCTGTGGACCCTCGTGTTTAATAAAATTCTTTTGGATCTCCGCGTAGATAATCGCTTATGCAGACGACATCGTGTAGCTGGTTCGAGGCAGTTTTATCTCGACGATTAGTGATATCATGGGAGGGTGACTGAGAAGATTGTCACGATGGGCTACCAGAAATCGGTTGAGGACCAAGCCAAGGCAAACGAAGCTGGTGGTCTTCACTAGCAGATACAAGATACTGGAGTTCAGACTCCAGTACGGGATCTCCCTGCGGCTGTCTAGGAAAGCCAAGTAGCTTTGCATAATCCTCAATTCCAAGGTGTCTTAAAGAGGAATACGGAGGAAAAAGCCGCAAGGCTCTATACGCTGCTTATTCCACCCAAGATGATTTATTGGCCATTGTGAGACCAGTACTGACCTATGGGGTACTGATATAGTGGAGGGCCGTGGATAAGAGGACTCGTACGAGGCAGTTCGAGAAGGTCCAGGTCGAGAAAGTTCAGGTCGAGAAGATTCAGGTCGAGAAGGTCCAGATCGAGAAGGTCCAGATCGACAAAGCATGAGTCAAAGTCACAGGGGCACTGAGTTCCTTACCGCAGGCATGTCTGGAAGCGATGCTGGACAAGCAGCCCATGGGGGCCTATATTCGGAACTCCACTGCCAAGATAGCGCTTAGGCTGAGGCAGCTTGGCATGCTGAAGGAGGACAGGTCCGGCCACAGTTTCATTCTGGATGTTATGAATGCCAAGGGTAGACTGAGGAGGATCTCCTGGTATCGGTACCGATTGAGATAAGGACATTCAGGATTCGTTTTCCCGGCATGGCTGAATGGAGGGTGGATGCAGTGTTTGAGTAAAATGGGCCACAATTTTCACTGATAACTCTAAGTTGGTATCAGGGACTAGATTGGGGGTCTACTTCAAGGCACTCAATATCGATATGTCTCTGAGACTGTCGAACGAGTGCACGCTCTTCCAGGCAGAGTTCTGTGACAATACAGTAGCTGTGCATCGGTGGGAAGATGGGACTCGGCAGATGGTTGTCGGACCGCTAGGGCGCTCTTGCCAGTCATCCATCAAAGGAGTAGAAAGGAGTTACTGGCTTTCTATAAGAGGTCGCAGAGAGGTCGCTGAGCCTTATCAGGGTTCATAACCCTGTCTTATTAGGGTTTATCATAAACAGTTAACCCTGAAAAATATATCAATATCGGGCTCTACTCTCAAATACCGTTTATTCAAACCTCATATTGCCATTGGATTTAGGGAAGTTTATGGGATGAAGCGTCCCCAGACACTTGTCCCCAACAATTGGTAATGAAATTAGTTTTCCAAACTCAAATACCTTTCATTTAAGCCACATATTACCATGGTCGGTAAATTTGTATTCTTTGAAGAAGGGGCGATGCCCCAAATACATGGTCAAACATTTGGATCAGATTCTAATTCTACTCTCAAATACCTTTATATGAGCCCCATATGGGAAAAGGGTAGATCTCCATAAAATTAGTCCCGAAAGTGGGTATTCATTTTGCGCTCTACTCCCCAATACCTGTCATTTGACACCCAGAAGCTCTTAGCCCTAAAAATTATCAGCATCGGGAAATACTCACAAATATCTTTTATTTGAATATTAAATTCGTTTTCTAATCTCAAATACCTTCCATTTAAGCGGTATGGGCCTTAAAAACTATCAGTATATAGCTCCACTCTCTTTAAGACCCAAATTGTCGTGGTGAGAAAATATGTCCTATTTGGAGGTTGTTATGGTGGTGGAACGTCCTCTAGACAGTTGGTCCCGAATGTTGATATCAGATTCATGGTCTACTCCCAAATTCCTTTCATTTGAGCCCCATTTTTCCATAGTCGGCAACATGTTCGGTTTGGGAGGTGTTTTGGGGGATGTGGCGGCCACTCAGTGACTTGGCTTTGAAAATAATTATCAGAATTGTGTTTTACCTTAAAAAAACCTCTTATTTGAGCCTCAAATTGCAATGGTAAGCATATACTTCCTATTTGGGAGGTGATATGGGGGTGGGTGGGGTGGCCCCATAGACACTATTCACGAATATTGATATCAGATTCTTGCTTTACTTCCAAAAACCTTTCATTTGAGCCCCATATCGCTATGGTCGTAAATTTGTCCTCTTTTTGGGGATGTTCTCGATGATGTTTTTGGGGGCCGCCAAACACTTGGTCCCACATCTAGATATAAGATTCGTATTCTACACTCAAATACCTTTTGTTTAAGCCCCATATTGCAATGGTCAGTATATAAGTCCTGTTTGGGGGGTGTTTTGGGAAAGGGGTGGACCCCAAGAAATGTGGTCCCACATTTGGATATCAGATTCGTATTTTACCGGCAAATACATTTCATTTGAGTCCCATATTGCCATGATCGATAAATATGTCCGACTTAGGGGTGTTTTGGGGGTTGGGGTGGTTCCCCAAACACTTGGTCTGACAATTGGATATCAGATACGTTTTCTATTCTAAAATACCTTTCATTTGAGTCCTATATTGTCGTGATTGGTGTATATATATATTTGGTAGGTTTTTGGGGTGGGGCACCCACCCTAGGTACACCCACCCCATCCGAAATTTGGGTACCAAACTTTTGTTTGTAGCTTACTATAAGAGAGCACACAAAATTTCGCTTAAATCGCACTACCCATCTCCGAGATCTGGTGTTTCTGAAAATTAGGGTAAGGGGGAGGGTCCGCTCCCCCTTCAGATATCAAAAAATTTAGTACCCTATTTTCAGCACCATTATGCACTATGTGTGAAAATTTCAAGAAAATCGGTTCAACCGTTTTTGAGTCTATAAGGAACACACAAACGAACAAACTGACAAACAAACACAAATTGATTTTTATATATAAGACTACCTGAGCCCGGCCCGCTCTGCTGCGCCCGATTATGCTGTGTTGGAGTGGAGTACTCTAAATTTGCAACTTTCTGCGTAGTGTATGTATTCCAATTTTCCTATGGATTTTTCTACACTCAAGTACCTCTTATTTAAACCCCACATTACAATGGTCAGTAAAAGTCCTTCTTGGGGTGTGGTGGATCCCCAGAGTCTTGGTCTCAAAAGTGAAAGTCAATTTCGTGCTCTATTCCCAAAGACCTTTCATTTAAGATCCATAGTGAAATGGCCGGTAAATATGTCCGATTTGAGGGGTTTTATAGTGGTGGGGTGACCCACGAAACACTTAGTTTCGCAATTGGATATCAGATTCGTTTTCTACTCTCAAATACCTTTAATTTGTGTCCCATATTGTAGTGGTTGGTCTATAAATCCGGCAAACGGATAGACCACCCCGGAATTTGATATCAAATTTTTTGCTTTTAGATCCTTCCGATATTTTATTTTTCTTTATTCAAAGGACCGATAGGTCAAATAACCTATTGGAGGCGATTTTAGAAGGAAAAACACCACCCAGGTTCTTGGACACAAAGTTTAATGTCATATTCGTAATCTGTTCTCAAATGCCTATCATTTGAGTTTCATCAAGCTACGATTGAGTAGTATATACATTTGGGGAGCTTATCGGGGATGGGGCGACTATCAATTACTTGGACCTCGTTTTTTATGTCATATTCGTAGTCTACTCCCGGATAACTTTCATTTGAGTCCTATATTGATATATACGTCCAATATGTCTATTTGGAGCTGTTTTCGGGCTTGGGCTACCCTTGGATACTTGAACCCAAGTTTCTATACCACATTCGTTTTCTACTTTCCAATACCTTTCATTTGATACCCATATTGTCCCTATCGGTCAGATTTTGATTTTGGGTGCCGTTTTTGGGTTAAAGGGGGAGGGTCCGCCCCCCTCCAACATCAACAAATTACATAGCCTATACCTCCTTCCTGATCATGTTCGTAATCTAGTCGCGAATACCTTAAATTCGAGCCCAATATTGTCATTATCGTCCAGTAAACCAATTTGGGGGGTTTTGGGGTCGGGACGGCCCCCCCAATTACTTGGAATCAATTTTTAATATGGAAATCGTACTCTACTCTTCAAAACCTTTCATTTAAGTCCCATATTGTCCCAATCGGTCCACTTTTAGTTTTGGGTGGTACTCTTGGGGTAAGTAGGAGGGTCTGCTCCCCTTGTGATATCCAAAAATTTATATTGCCTATTGCTCTTTCCGGACCATATTCGTAATCTACTCCCGAATATCTTTCATTCGATTCCCATTTTGTCATTATCTTTCAATAAACATATTTTGGGGGGTTTTTGGGGTCAGGGCGGCCCCCTAATTACTTGGACCCAATTTTTAATGTGGAATTTGTACTCTACTCTTGAATACCTTTAATATAAGTCACATTTTGTCCCAATCGGTCCACTTTTATTTTTGGTTGGTACTTTTGGGGTAAGGGGGAGGGTCCGCCCCCATTGCGATATCAAAAAATTATATAGCCTATTGCTCCTTCCGGACCACTCCCCACAATCTGTGAAAATTTCAAAGAAATCGGTTAAGCCGTTTTTGAGTCTAAACGGAACAAACAAATTTACAAACAAACATACAAACAAACAAACATACAAACAAACACAAATTGATTTTTATATATAAGATTTTGTCAACATCATTTTGTAAAAAAGAAATTTTCTGCAGAAAATTCTATTAAAATTTGTCTGCTTCAAATTTTTTTCTCAATAACTAAAATTTTAATAAAAACTCTGAATATACCTAACTTAAAATTTTTTCACATCGCTACCAGCCCACTCAAAAATTCTCCTCATTGATAGGTACTTTAAAAGAAAAGGTTAAATAAGCCTTCGGAAATCCTGTTAAATTCCTCTGGGGTACTAACAAAAGTGTACCTCAATGCAAAAATGATCCCTTAAGCAAAACTCTTTTGTTCACCTTCCTGCTCTTCCCCATTGCTATTTGAACTTTTTATTCCCAGGTGACGTATGAGTTACAGTAAATAACCCCATCATTGAAATACCACTCATACGCACCCATGACCAACAATCGCTTAACCAGAAACCGAATGAACATAAGAAGATTAGCCAAGGCTTCTTTTATAATTCTCTGTTTCCGTGGTTTGAAATAAAACAAGGGTGGCGCATTACAAAATGAAATTTAATTTGAACATTTCTATTTTTAGGCCACAATTTGCCAATCAACCGCCAAAAGCGTAAAAGCATATAAGCCATAACAACAGAAAAAACAAATCCCCACGCATTCGATGGAAAGAGCAGGAGGATAGAATTGGTAGATTGTAAGGAATATGAAAAAAGGATTTTACGTTGTAACCGATTTCCAATTGAAAAATCGGAATTACAATCAAGCAAACACACTCACACACACACACACACACATGTATTGACAAAATTCAATGACTCACCTAAGCCCCTGAAAAATCACACACACACATATACACACAGACGCACATTAATCTTTACAACTTTAAAGACCCTCTGGCATTTTATGATGACGCTTTTGCCAATGATGGCATTGTTTCCCACGCAATGAATGAGCGGCTAGACCGGGGTGAGGGAGGGGTACTTTAAAAATGTATTCAAACCACCAAACGCAACTTGACATTCAATTGTCTAGAGCCATTGATACCCAAGAGCAAGATAGGAGAGCCAAACAATGGGTTGCTTTGAACGACTCACTGACCGACCCAAAATGCAGACCGTTTGGTAGCGGGTTGTAGGGACGTCATAATGTTCCTTGTCATCGTTATCGTCGTCGTCAATACCGTATAAACCAAGGCTGACTATGACCATTTAGTTTAGATTGGAATGCTTGTTGTGCGGCCACTTTATCGTCTGTTTATTGCGTGCGTGCGAGTGTGTGTGTGTGTGTGTCTGGCGGAAATAAAGGTGCGACTCATTGGCCGTCGCTTGCAAACATTCCCCCGTTTTGTGGTCATCGCAAATGTCCGCCACGCTACATCGACTGATGGACTTTTTAACCACAGGGGAAATTGAAATAGAAATAAAACTGTCATTGACATTTTAACCTTTGCGCAAAAACAACAACAACAACAACAACAAACACATAATGGAAATGATTTATTTTCAGATTAAAATGTCGTGGCTAAAGCCAATATTAATTGCAATGGTTTGAATATTTCTATGAATTGTTTAGTCCTTGGAGGAAATGAAATGTTTTCACCTGGGACTTGGGAAAAACGAAATGAATTTTGACAAGAAAAAAACAAAGCGCACAATTCAAGCTGTGGAATGAATGAAATATTTGTTGATGGAGTTCAACTAGAGGTATACTAGTGAGTGTATATACACAAGGCCTGAAGCTACCGATGCACAGTGGCATGGAATCAAAAAAAAAAAAAAAAAAACTAGAAACAAATCTGCCATTTAAGGACGGATAGAGACAAATCTTTGAAATTGTAAATGATTTGAGCTGACGAGCTAACGAGATGTTGTGTAAAATTCCTATACTATTGGTGATCCGGTCGCCTCTTGGCAGGCTCCTAAACTTGGAATTTCCAAAAATTTTTTGGGCTGTAAAATCTTCATTTGTTGTTCTCAAACGGGTAAAATAGTTTTTTTTTTTTCGATTCTATCCTACTGCGGGTCGCTGGCTCCCGGTTTTGTAGCTCATGGTGGGCGTATTATAGATCCGATCCGATATTATAGAAAAATTGGCATATGTAAAGCAGAACAAAAATTGCAAATTTTGCCCATGAACATTCCACTAAGGAACAGGCGCTTTCTGCTCACATATCAATGAGTGCAGTCCGATTCCAGTTTTAAGCTCAATGATAAGGGACCTCCTTTTTATAGCCGAGTCCGAACGGCGTGCCTTACATTTGTAGTACCTTACAAATGTTGCCAGCATTAGGAGGGGAAAACCAGCGCTGAAAAATGTTTTTTCTGACAGTCTCGCCAGGATTTGAACCCGGGCGTTCAGTCATGCTAACCTCTGCGCTACTGTGGCCTCCGTAGCACAAGCACAAAGAAAACCACTGATTACATATCCGGGTGGTGAGTTCGTACCCTCGTTTACAAGACGCTTCACTCGGAGACCTAAGGTTCATTATGTTCGCCCTAGGAAAGTTTTGAAGAAAAAAAGAAGATTGAAACACAGATAGAGATGGACAACACCGAAGAAATGAAGCCAACGCACTAGGTAAAAAGGTAGGAAAACATGCGGAAGGGAAAGAAATTATCAACGACGAGACTTAAGTTCTGGTCAGTCAATTCTGACCTCTACAAAACTACAGAATAATAAAAGAACTTGTAATGGGCGCTGGTGACGGAATTGGGCTTTGGCAGGATTTTCTTCCGGACAGATGTCCTGAGCAAATTTTTTTTATTTGCATTCCATATGAAACATAAAATGAGTCGTATTTCTTTGATTCAATTTTCATTTGTGAAACTGCGATCACTTTTGAACAACACTGTTCTTGTAATTCCTAGTGGTTTTATAGGCCTTTTGTTGTTTATCATAGAAGCTATGTTTTTTATGCCTACTGCATACACACACCCCGGTACATACCGACAAAGATTGTCGCTTTGGTGTTTTATTTATGTCGCTGGCTACATAGTTGTCATATTTTTTATTCTTTGCCATGTCCGTTCATTCAAGGGCATTGTTCTTGATCGAAATGATTTTTTCCAGTTTTATTAGTCCATCATATATTTCAAATCGCAATCGATCTAGTGGATTTTTTTCGGTGGAATAATTTTAATTAAATTGAAGAATTTTGGCGGAAATTTTGACTAAATTTATTAGCAATTAGTTCAGTGCGCATTAAATTAGAGAAGTTTTTTGGTGTTATATTTTTTTTTTTGTTACCACATGTGGCAACTACTATAGATATTGGGAAATTTTTTACTTTGTTCCCTTTAATTTGGACAGGAAAATAGCTAATGCCACTTCTGACAATCTTCAAGCTTCCTATTTGTGTTGAACCTTCATACCGCAGAGACTTTGAGAAGTGCGTGAAGAAAAAATCTGAAGTTTTCCAGTGCATCCACGTGCTTTATACATTTTTTTTTTAATTCGTTCCCCCGTCAATTTTTACGAAGGTAATAAGATGTGAGCCTTATTTCATTCAGGCATTTAAGAGTTTTCCATTACCAGGTGTGAATTTCATTTGGAGTCTCTGCCTGACGAAATAGGAGCTCTTTGTGTGATCACCATTTCATTATATGGACACTGGCTACCCACAGGGTATGCGCAACTCCATTGCCTGGGATCGAGAACTAGTGCAGTACACAAAAAAGCCAAGTAACGTAGTGGCTCTACAGCGATTTTTTTATATTCATGGAATTTTGGCCAACCACAGGGTTGGACCAATATTACCTTTCGAAGCCTTAATTTCCGAAGCAGACACGTGGGTGCTTGTGGCATTGAGTTAGGCACTAAGGCGTGAATTTCGTCTTACTACGAGTTACGTGCAGTTCGTTTTCCCACAACCGACGTATGAAATTTTCGATTCATTTGGTAAGAATTTATTTTTTTGATTTAAATTAGAATTTGTGTGTTTATGAGTGTAATTTTCGTAGGTTTTCATAAAAGGAATAGTTTGTTTCATCGCCCTCGACATTTTTGCGTACGGGCAGATGGCCACTTGTGGCCTAAGGAGGAGACCATAGTGCTAGTCATGAAGCGATGTAGACCGATTAAACTCTTTCTGCAACACATTTTCATATCATAATTTACATATCCAGATGATGGGCTAATCCACCCCAGAGGCTTTCCATATTACATCGCATTCCTTCAAGTGACTTATCAGTGCCACGAATTGTACCATTTCCGAGAATGATCTAAGCGAAATATTTACATTTCCATCATACATAGCATTTCTATGGAGCCCTAACCATTAACAAATTACACGACAGTCGCAAATGCCTTAAGCTACATTTAAAACATTCCCACACTCCATAAGAAGCCATATCAGTCCATAACCTGAGAACGATCAACATCAAAATTATGAAAAATTCCAAATTAGCAAACGTATGAATATGGATTGTTAACAAAAAAACCAAAAATGTGTTTATCCTCAGCAAAGACGAGGTTGTATATATATGCGTATATCACCCAGCATTTAATTTTGTGGCAAAACAAGCCTTTCCTATCACCTCGGCTTCAGAGTCCACCCTAAATCACTTTCAACCGGATTTACTAAGTATCATAATTATTTTTTTGTATTTAATTATTCTACAAAAAAAAATGAGTCAATTCTAATATAATCTTAAATTAATTTTCAGATAAGAATAGTACTTAAGCTTAACTAAACTTTATTCAATGAGTACCCCTAATCTATGCAAGAACTCCATGAACTGATTTTTACCATAGAATCTTTATCAGCAGCAACAACAACCAACATCGAATAAGCAGAAGGCCTTCTACGTGTCGGTGCGGTTTGGTAAGACTTGCTTTGCCACTTTGATTTTTTTTTTATATTTTTGTTTGGTTCTTGCATTGATACATGTGGATCATATGTGGATTACAGACATCCCAGAGAGACCCCAAAAGAGTATAATTTTTTTTTTCTTGTAACTATGAAACCATTTTCTCAATGAACTGGTTTATGAATGAAAGTGCTCTCCCCACATATCATTTTTTTTGTGCTGCTTCAGCTTTTGTGGTTTCTCATGGTGTTGTTTTTGTAACTACTTAAATCCAAATTTAGGTATAATTTGTTTTCTATTTGTGATACTTTCTACCCATTTAAGATACTTTCCCATATAACCCATTGTGGGTCGTCATAGTAATTATAGAAAAATATTGAGATAATGTTTTCATTATATCACTTGAAGTGAATTTCTTATATATATTATCTAAAATGATAGGATATAAGTTTTTTTTTTTTGATAAAATAAATGGATTTTTGATTAATAACATGTAAGGAAATCTGAATAGTCTTTTGCTAGGCTAAACCAACGGAGTGTGTTAGAGAACTTTGGGGTTCTAAAATGTATTTGCCGCATAGAACTATGGTAGGTGTGGGTATAGAGGCAGCTCTCCAAGAACATCAAAGGATGAGCAATTTAAGAGTAAAAGATTGGTACTATTTACCTATCAAAGTTCAGTTCATTGGCGTTTTATGGGGATTTGGTATATACATTTGTATTTGTTTTTTTTTAGTAAAGCTCACTTCTACAAATAAACCAGGGAGTCTAAAATATTAATTTTTGTAATGTGAAATGGACTATTTAGAGCAGGACCCGAACCCCCCACCCGACTGACCGCTAGTCCTTCAAAGGCTCCCGCTGTCCTAACTCTAAGTAGATTTTTTATGATGACATTTTATGGAACTTACATCCCAATCCCTGACGGGACATTACATTAATTTGGCGCCCAACGTGGGGCCGAGAAGATATACCTAGTCTTTTTGGCTCTTTTTTTTATTTTCTACCAATAGTACTAGACTTCAAGTTTATATAGGTCTTTAAATTTTCATTGTCTCTTTGTTTCCTTTAGAGGAATAATTTTCAAGTTTTAACTGGATTTTTAGATATTTGAGCTTTTCCAAATCGAGTACTCTAACCTTTAAAATCTTGGTCATCTTTTCTTCTGAACGTGGCTTAGTTCCGATGGACATTTTTGGATTTATTTGACGTTTTCCTATCCGACACGTTCTTGATTCTAGAACTTAGCTACTAGCACCTATTGTTTCATTTGGATTTTCATTTCTTTGGAGCTGTCCACAGTCATGACCAAGAACGATAGAAGAGGTTTATATGTGATTAAAAAGCCTTTGCAGGTTTGTTCGTTTCAAGTAACCGATTTGGTATGAATTCGTTTCCATAGCCCAGTTTTTAGTTGCCTAGTATCAATCTTAGCCTTTTAACCCACTCCATCGGGAAAGTTTAGCAAAAGACGATTTTAAATGAAATTTTTGTATTTGCAAGTTCAAAAAAGATTTTTGGTTTATTTTTTATTTTTTTATTTTTATCTAGTTTTTTTATTTACTTTATCCTTTCTTTGTGTTTTGGTATATGCTTTGGCGTGACGAATAGACATTTTGATTTGGAATTTGATTATACATAGATAGTTTATGATGGAAAGAACTCCACCGGCCTCTGCGCAGGCTTCTGTTCCTTTGGAACCAATTTGCATAGCCCCCTCGGGATGTCAGCTTTGTAAGGCTTTAATGCAGGAAGGTGATAATTGTTTGATCATAAATGACTGTTCTCATCCCTTCCATCGAAAGTGCATAGAAGATTGGTTAACGACTTCCTCGGTGTGTCCGATTTGTCAACACTCTTGTCAGCTCAGTGAATTGAGAAAGCTGATTATAGAACCTAAGAAATCTGCGCCCAGCAGATCGCAAAGGGGTAGAGGAGCGGTTCCTAAGAATTATAAGACCCGTAGCTCAGGTCTAACTCTCGATAATTCTCTAGATTTTTTGAGTTTAAGTACTCCTCCACGGGCGACTTCTGGTGTTGCACAAGAACAGGCTGCTGCCAATCTGAATCCTACTGCTGAAAGTCAGCATCCGGACGCTAGTACTGTTGCCATCGATTACGCCGAGATTAATAGAATGATCGAATTGAATCTTACACGGATTTTACAGAACATGAATCTGGCACCCATAAACGCTCGGAATGATCTTTCTAGTGGGAATGGAAATGAGCCTATGGGTAATTTATCGGGTCTTGGCGGAGGTCCATTTGTTGGGACAGATCGTCAACCTTTGCCTCAAAACAGGAATCCATCAGCTATTTCACCTCATTCATGTTCGGGTTCCAATCTTAGTGGCATACCCTTTGACAAAATAACTTCCCTTATTCAGAACTGGAACTTAAGGTTCGACGGTTCACCCGCAGGTCTGAATGTGGAAGAGTTCCTATACCGTGTCAGATCCCTTACTAGAGACAATTTAAACGGTGATTTCAGTGTCATATGTAAGAATTTGAATATTCTTTTAATTGGTAAAGCCAGAGAATGGTTCTGGAGATACCATAAGAATGTCCAGGTAGTGGAATGGAACCATTTCTGTGGGGCCATTCGTAATCAATACAAGGAGTTTAAATCGACCTTCGATATCAAAGAGGAAATTCGTTGTCGGAAACAGAAGACAAATGAGACGTATGATACCTTTTTTGACTCCATTACAACCATAATGGACAGATTACCTGAACCGATCGCAGAAGGCGAATTGATTGAAATATTATTACGGAACCTTCGACCCGATATCAGGCAGGAGTTGCTCTACATTCAGATTACATCTCTCTCGCATCTTCGCAGGCTTGTTCAGATGCGGGAAAACTTTTTAAATGATGAACATGTCCGCAAATCCTTAGCTTATCGCCCTAATATTCTTCCCACACAAAGACGAAATATTTCTGAATTAGAGGTAATGGATCAGGAGGTTCCATATGTGGATGATACCTCAGACAATTTTGTAGAGGCTGTGCATAGGACGGACTCCACTTTTACTTGTTGGAACTGTGGTGAGGCAGGCCATCATTGGCAGGACTGCCTTAAGGATAGAACAGTTTTTTGCTATGGGTGCGGTCTAAAGGACACATATAAACCCAATTGCTTGAGATGTGCTTCCAGGAAGAATTCGGGTTCAAAAAACTTCATGACCTCAGGTCCAAAGAAGGACCTGAATTAACGACTATATCGCGACCCACAGGATTGACTGTTATAAAGGGATTACACGATCTTACGACACAGAACCATGATTTGGATACTTGTAAAACGTCTGTAACAATTTTACAACGTAGTAAGCCTCTTTTCAGAGAGACTTGCGAAAATCTATCTAGAATTATTTACCCTAAATTACCTTATCACCGACGCTGGGAGATTTACCAGCGAAGACGCGATGAGATATTTGATGTTGCCACAATTTCTTCAGTCAGGAAGGTTAAGCGCTCTACGGCTCGTCTTAGGAGCTATTTTAAAATTAGGAGACTTTGCAGTAGGTTTCGCATTTCTTCCATAGTATCCAACCCTCGTGATATGCGGTACTATGCAAACGTTTCTTTCCTCGAATTCCAGGAGTATGGGCTCCTAGATACTGGAGCAAACATTTGCTGTATTGGAGGTGACTTGGCTCTTATCGACTTTTCAAAATTTGCGTGTTTTACCAAGTGTAAGGCTTCGGCAAAGACAGCAAATGGGGAGATTCAGGAAGTGCTCGGGTGGATAGACACCGATATTGCTTTTAGGGGTCGTACGAGGAGAATTCGAATTTTTATTATTCCAACGATCTCCCAGAGATTGATACTTGGAATAAATTTTTGGAGGCTTTTTGATTTGCTACCCCAGTTTTTCGAGTCTGTGGGTGTATTATCATCTGGTGTCATAACCGATATTCCAAAAATAGACCAGTTATCAATGATAAGTAGTCTGGATGGATGTGATGATGATTTATACCGTCTTTCGTCTCAACAGCGCATGCAGTTGGATGCTATAATTAATCTATTTCCTGATTTCGAAACCCAGGGTTTGGGCAGGACTGAACTTATAAGACACACCATTGATGTAGGGGACTCACCCCCTATTAAACAAAGATTCTACCCAGTGTCACCTGCGGTAGAGAAGTTGATGTACGCAGAGGTTGACAGGATGCTTAGTCTCGGGGTGATAGAACGATCTTCCTCTGCTTGGAGCTCGCCTATGCGTCTTGTCGTGAAACCGAACAAAGTAAGACTCTGCCTAGATGCTAGGAAGCTTAATTCGGTTACACGAAAAGACGCATATCCGTTGCCTAACATTGAGGGGATATTTGCTAGATTGCCAAAGGCCAATATAATATCCAAGCTGGATTTAAAAGACGCCTTTTGGCAAATTAGCCTAGATGAAAAGTCAAAGGAATTGACAGCTTTCACCATACCAGGCAGACCATTGTACCAGTTCGTGGTTATGCCATTCGGGCTCTGCAATGCACCCCAAACAATGTGTCGCCTTATGGATGAAATCATCCCACCCGACCTTAGACATTGCGTCTTTGGGTACTTGGATGATTTAGTGGTAGTTTCCGATGACTTTCATACTCACCTCGAGGTATTGACCAGAATAGCTTCCCAGTTCCGCAAAGCCAATTTGACTTTGAATGTGTCCAAGAGTCACTTCTGTGTGACCAAAGTTAGATATTTGGGGTACGTCATCGGGAATGGCGGTATAACAACGGATCCTGAGAAAATTACGGCAATTACCAACTGGCCCACTCCAAAAAACTTGAAACAAGTTAGGGGATTTCTGGGATTGGCCGGTTGGTATCGTCGTTTCATTCGGAATTTTTCTGGTGAAGTTTCTCCCATTTCTGATGTATTGTCGACCAAGAAGAGGTTCAATTGGACAGCAGAGGCATCTCAGGCTTTCCAGAAAATAAAATCCCTTCTTACCTCTGCGCCGGTCTTGACAAACCCAGACTTCAGTAGAAAGTTCTATTTACATTGTGACGCGAGTGACTTCGGTGTAGGTGCGGTATTGGTTCAGATGGACGAGAACGGCGAGGAGAAGCCGATTGCTTTTATGAGCAAAAAGCTTAATTCCGCCCAACGCAACTACAGCGTCACTGAGCGTGAATGCTTAGCGGCTGTAGAGGCGATAAAACGCTTCCGCTGTTACTTAGAACTTCAGGAGTTTGAGGTTATTACAGACCATTCTAGCCTTCTGTGGCTGATGAGACAAACGGATCTCAGCGGCAGATTGGCTAGATGGGTTCTGAAGCTTCAACCATACACATTTTCGATAAGCCATCGGAAGGGTCGAGATAACGTAGTACCTGATGCGTTATCGAGGGTCCCATTTGATGAAATATCCGGACTTGAGATGACAGAACCTGATGTCGATTTGAGTTCACCGCATTTTGAAGATGAGGACTATAAGGCTCTCATGGAGAAGATAAGGAATGACCAGGCCAAGTTTCCTGATATTAAAATCGTTGATCGATTCGTGTACTACCGAACCGAGCACTACATGGGGGAAGAAGAGCAGGAGTCAAACTGTTGGAAATTGTGGATACCGCTTAGGCTTCGGAATAGCGTGATATCCAGAGCCCACGATTCCCCGGTAGCTGCCCATGGCGGTATGGTTAAGACCATTGACCTCCTAAGGAGATCTTTTTATTGGCCAGGCCTGGTAAGGGACGTGCGGAATTACGTGCGAGATTGTGAGACATGTAAGACCACTAAGGCCACGAATAAGGTTTTGAAACCACCTATGGGTAAACTAGCAATCTCCATTCGCCCCTTCCAGCGTCTGTACATAGACATATTAGGCCCGTATCCGCGTAGTAAGGGTGGTCATATCGGCCTACTGATAGTCCTAGACCACCTTACTAAATTTCATTGGCTCTGCCCTTTGAAGAAATTTACTTCTACGGCCATACAGAACTTCCTTTTACACGACATTTTTCATGTCTACGGCGTTCCGGAAACAATTGTCAGTGACAATGGAAGCCAATTTCGAGCCAATGAACTCAACGCTTTCTTCACTTCATATGGAATCCACCATATGTATACGGCATTCTATTCCCCGCAGTCGAATGCATCAGAGAGGGTTAATCGCTCTCTGATCGCAGGGATAAGGGCGTATTTGAAAGGGGACCATCGACAATGGGATGAGAAGCTTAGCTTCATCAGCTGTGCCCTGCGCAATGCATTCCACCAGTCGATTGGGTCATCACCTTTCCATGCAGTTTTTGGCTTTGACATGGTGACCCATGCTAGTTCATATGAACTAATGAGAAAGTTTTCGATGTTGAATGAACCCACTCTGAAATTGTCAAGAGACGATCGCCTCCAGCTGATAAGGGATGATTTGCGAAAATGCATCAAGAATGCATATGAGAGGAATAGGAGTCAGTATAATCTTCGCACTAGGCACGAGGTCTTCAAGATTGGACAGGAAGTTTTGCGTCGGAATTTTTCCCAAAGCAACTTCGAGCGTGGATTTAATGCCAAGTTGTCGCCCACTTTTGTCAAGGCAAAAGTACGCGAGAAATTGGGTAGCCATTACTACGTTTTGGAGGACACGGAAGGAAGGCTTGTCGGCACATTCCATGCAAAGGATATCAGGACTTAATACGCCTGGTCCTCCTAATTCTTTCTCAGGACTTGTTTAGAATTATGCGGTTTGTAATGGGCGCTGGTGACGGAATTGGGCTTTGGCAGGATTTTCTTCCGGACAGATGTCCTGAGCAAATTTTTTTTATTTGCATTCCATATGAAACATAAAATGAGTCGTATTTCTTTGATTCAATTTTCATTTGTGAAACTGCGATCACTTTTGAACAACACTGTTCTTGTAATTCCTAGTGGTTTTATAGGCCTTTTGTTGTTTATCATAGAAGCTATGTTTTTTATGCCTACTGCATACACACACCCCGGTACATACCGACAAAGATTGTCGCTTTGGTGTTTTATTTATGTCGCTGGCTACATAGTTGTCATATTTTTTATTCTTTGCCATGTCCGTTCATTCAAGGGCATTGTTCTTGATCGAAATGATTTTTTCCAGTTTTATTAGTCCATCATATATTTCAAATCGCAATCGATCTAGTGGATTTTTTTCGGTGGAATAATTTTAATTAAATTGAAGAATTTTGGCGGAAATTTTGACTAAATTTATTAGCAATTAGTTCAGTGCGCATTAAATTAGAGAAGTTTTTTGGTGTTATATTTTTTTTTTGTTACCACATGTGGCAACTACTATAGATATTGGGAAATTTTTTACTTTGTTCCCTTTAATTTGGACAGGAAAATAGCTAATGCCACTTCTGACAATCTTCAAGCTTCCTATTTGTGTTGAACCTTCATACCGCAGAGACTTTGAGAAGTGCGTGAAGAAAAAATCTGAAGTTTTCCAGTGCATCCACGTGCTTTATACATTTTTTTTTTAATTCGTTCCCCCGTCAATTTTTACGAAGGTAATAAGATGTGAGCCTTATTTCATTCAGGCATTTAAGAGTTTTCCATTACCAGGTGTGAATTTCATTTGGAGTCTCTGCCTGACGAAATAGGAGCTCTTTGTGTGATCACCATTTCATTATATGGACACTGGCTACCCACAGGGTATGCGCAACTCCATTGCCTGGGATCGAGAACTAGTGCAGTACACAAAAAAGCCAAGTAACGTAGTGGCTCTACAGCGATTTTTTTATATTCATGGAATTTTGGCCAACCACAGGGTTGGACCAATATTACCTTTCGAAGCCTTAATTTCCGAAGCAGACACGTGGGTGCTTGTGGCATTGAGTTAGGCACTAAGGCGTGAATTTCGTCTTACTACGAGTTACGTGCAGTTCGTTTTCCCACAACCGACGTATGAAATTTTCGATTCATTTGGTAAGAATTTATTTTTTTGATTTAAATTAGAATTTGTGTGTTTATGAGTGTAATTTTCGTAGGTTTTCATAAAAGGAATAGTTTGTTTGATCGCCCTCGACATTTTTGCGTACGGGCAGATGGCCACTTGTGGCCTAAGGAGGAGACCATAGTGCTAGTCATGAAGCGATGTAGACCGATTAAACTCTTTCTGCAACACATTTTCATATCATAATTTACATATCCAGATGATGGGCTAATCCACCCCAGAGGCTTTCCATATTACATCGCATTCCTTCAAGTGACTTATCAGTGCCACGAATTGTACCATTTCCGAGAATGATCTAAGCGAAATATTTACATTTCCATCATACATAGCATTTCTATGGAGCCCTAACCATTAACAAATTACACGACAGTCGCAAATGCCTTAAGCTACATTTAAAACATTCCCACACTCCATAAGAAGCCATATCAGTCCATAACCTGAGAACGATCAACATCAAAATTATGAAAAATTCCAAATTAGCAAACGTATGAATATGGATTGTTAACAAAAAAACCAAAAATGTGTTTATCCTCAGCAAAGACGAGGTTGTATATATATGCGTATATCACCCAGCATTTAATTTTGTGGCAAAACAAGCCTTTCCTATCACCTCGGCTTCAGAGTCCACCCTAAATCACTTTCAACCGGATTTACTAAGTATCATAATTATTTTTTTGTATTTAATTATTCTACAAAAAAAAATGAGTCAATTCTAATATAATCTTAAATTAATTTTCAGATAAGAATAGTACTTAAGCTTAACTAAACTTTATTCAATGAGTACCCCTAATCTATGCAAGAACTCCATGAACTGATTTTTACCATAGAATCTTTATCAGCAGCAACAACAACCAACATCGAATAAGCAGAAGGCCTTCTACGTGTCGGTGCGGTTTGGTAAGACTTGCTTTGCCACTTTGATTTTTTTTTTATATTTTTGTTTGGTTCTTGCATTGATACATGTGGATCATATGTGGATTACAGACATCCCAGAGAGACCCCAAAAGAGTATAATTTTTTTTTTCTTGTAACTATGAAACCATTTTCTCAATGAACTGGTTTATGAATGAAAGTGCTCTCCCCACATATCATTTTTTTTGTGCTGCTTCAGCTTTTGTGGTTTCTCATGGTGTTGTTTTTGTAACTACTTAAATCCAAATTTAGGTATAATTTGTTTTCTATTTGTGATACTTTCTACCCATTTAAGATACTTTCCCATATAACCCATTGTGGGTCGTCATAGTAATTATAGAAAAATATTGAGATAATGTTTTCATTATATCACTTGAAGTGAATTTCTTATATATATTATCTAAAATGATAGGATATAAGTTTTTTTTTTTTGATAAAATAAATGGATTTTTGATTAATAACATGTAAGGAAATCTGAATAGTCTTTTGCTAGGCTAAACCAACGGAGTGTGTTAGAGAACTTTGGGGTTCTAAAATGTATTTGCCGCATAGAACTATGGTAGGTGTGGGTATAGAGGCAGCTCTCCAAGAACATCAAAGGATGAGCAATTTAAGAGTAAAAGATTGGTACTATTTACCTATCAAAGTTCAGTTCATTGGCGTTTTATGGGGATTTGGTATATACATTTGTATTTGTTTTTTTTTAGTAAAGCTCACTTCTACAAATAAACCAGGGAGTCTAAAATATTAATTTTTGTAATGTGAAATGGACTATTTAGAGCAGGACCCGAACCCCCCACCCGACTGACCGCTAGTCCTTCAAAGGCTCCCGCTGTCCTAACTCTAAGTAGATTTTTTATGATGACATTTTATGGAACTTACATCCCAATCCCTGACGGGACATTACAAACTATGGACCTGAAAGGAATTCGGAAATGGCTGCTCCCATTATCCTATGTTTTCTCCTCGGAACTCCTCCTGATCATCACATATCCATCAGTAGTCCGTCCCTCATTTAGTCCAGCGTGACGCCAAATTCCTTTTCAATCGGGAGTGTCAAGTCGAACGGAGTCGAGGTTTTAATGCCACATCACATATCCAGCAGTAGTCCGTCCTTCATTGAGTCCAGCGTGACGCCAAATTCCTTTTCAATCGGGAGTGTCGAGTCGAGCGGAGTCGAGGTTTTAATGCCACATCACATATCCAGCAGTATTCCGTCCCTCATTGAGTCCAGCGTGACGCCAAAGTCCTTTTCAATCGGAAGTGTCGAGTCGAACGGAGTCGAGGTTTTAATGCCAGAGTCGAAGCCGAAGACGGAATCAAAGTTCGGTTCGGTTCGCCCCGACTTTGAACTGCTCTCCGACTCCGGCTCAATGCCCCCACTCTGACTTAGACTACGACACCCGGGGTCGGAGTCGAGGGTCAAACTGCGCAGCCCTGGTTGCAATAACTAACCAGAAATCATATCAGCAGTCCGAAGTCATGCTTCCTCAGCCCCAGGATAAGCTACGTCCTGTTCCGCCACTCGGCCACAGAGAATTTACCAACCTGCATTCCATTGCACCAGCTCACGCTTCATTTCTGCAGTGATTGTGGAAGGAGTCTACCCTACTAAGATGCTCGCATGAGTCCACAGAACAATCTAAGCCAATTACAGGTCCATTTCTGGCCAGATCATCCGCCGCTTTATTCTCCGCCACCGCCATTGATAGTCCGGGATCCAGCAGAGCCAGACAGCCTTTCATATGAAATGAAAAAGCTCTTCGGATCTTCTAACAAGTTTTAATCTCACAGGGTCCGACACTAGAGCCTTCAATGGCGCCCGACTGTCCACACATATAAGGAAAGTCTGATCGAGCCGTCACACCCGCTTTGACATTGGCCTCCACCTAAAAGCCGCTGCACCCATCCCAATGCTCATAAACCCCTAGTTCAAGAAATTTAATGAATACTCCTTCACCCCATTAAGTTTGGACCCATCCGTGTATACAGAAGTTCCCGGGAAGGACGGGGTACCACCAGTCCATAGCTCTCTTCTCGAGAAAATGATATCCAACCCGTCATCAAGGAAGGGCTCCCCTGGTATTGAATCAGTTGCACATCCCCACCAGAGAAGAAGAAAGCCCAAAGTTTGAGGAACGTCTGGTACTGGATTCCCTTCGTCTTGGGGCTATCTTTGTTGCCTATCACACAGGTGCAAAGGCCTAAGATCGATTTTTGCATACAACACCTCTCTTGGTGCAGTTTTTCTTGCCCCAGACATAATCACCATTACGTTATCCTGTACCTTCTCTACCATTCTTCAGTGAGCACATTGGTCCATAGCCTGATGAGACACATCAGACATCCAAAGAGGAGAATTGGCCCAACAATCGCCATTAACATCCTCTGTACTGTCCCTGGACTAAGCCCTTTTATTGAGATATGACCCTCGCCTCTTAACGATAACGGCATTCAGGGCCTCTCTAAGGGCTCTCCTCTTTGTCCTAGAGATCAACACCGCCGAGATACCCTGTACGTTTTTATCACCCTGTAGAGGACACAGTTGTGCAGAGCCAAGGCAATACCAGACATCGATTGGTGGGAAATGGCAAACAACCACCGTAAACATCCAGTGTAACGATCCTGGCCTAAGCCCCCAAATTCTTCCTATTGAGTTGAGTGGCAGCTCGACACCATCCTTAAAAGTTCCCCTGAAAATTTCTAGCTTAGGGCTCCTGATAAAAAGTAACAGCTCAGTCTTTCCCGTTGGCCCCGCCCATCCAGACAGCTTCCTTAAGGCTTACTAAACGAGGTATGTGAGAGGCAGAGAGGAATTGGTCATCGGAGTAAATGACTGCCTCATGTCCGATAAAGAGCCATGTACGGCAATCTACGAAAATTCCCTTCGCTGTCCTCCAAGCTATTGGTGGAGGAAAAGTGCAACGTAAGGAAGATACAACAGGTCTAGAGAACATGTTGTCTTGGCATAGATGGAGCAATGAGGAGCACCCCCACAAGGGCACTGGAGACTAGTCTACATATCCGACCTCTAGACTTACAGATTAGCCACTGATGCTATGAGACTTTAGCCTATGGGAGAATGCGACGAGGCGACGATAGGAAACCTAGAAGGAATGGATGAGGATTCCAATCGTATACCTGAGACGACACTTGAGGTCGAATGCAAGACAATGCTAGTAGCGGCACAGTCTTGAATTATCGGAAATCTGGTAATGCCATCTGAAAGATCATGTTACACGGATAGATCAAAGCTAGGGTAAGAGGTATGCCTGGGGGTCTACATTGAAAACCCAGGGACTGAGATCTGTTTTAGACTGCCTGCCTACGTTCGTGCAGGCAGAGATCCGGGTGATCACGGAATGCGTGAGGTAGTGTTGGGCTAACGCGAGGACGTCGAGCGTGAACATCTTTACCGGAAATAAAATTGCCATAGGGGCAATAATAACCAGGAAAATAGGGTCTCGAACAGTCTTGCAGTGTAAGAAGGAGATTAACGCCTTCTCTGAGGATGACACAATCTGCATTGTTTGGGTGCGGGGCCACAATGGAGTAAGGGGGAATGAAAGGTCAAATGATTTGGCGGTGAAGGCCAGAGAACTGCCGTCGATAAACTTGGTTAACCCGAAGCCTTTCGGGTCGACGCAAACCGATTTAAGGGTGTGGGCGACAAACAAACTGTGGAACAGTGAAAAAGTCGGTAGGACGGCGAAAATGCTATGTGGTGATCCGGATCTTGAGAGAATAAGGCTATTACTGAAAGGAAGTAAGAAGAGGAGGTCAGTGAAGTTTTTAATCTCATAACGGTGACATAGGAGCTCACTTATGCAAAATCGGTGCGGCAAGTGATGGCATGTGTAGCGCATGTGGGGAAGATAATGAGACGTTGGAGCATTTCCTATGTCATTGCCCGGCTTTCGTGGCGAACAGACACCGGTACTTAGGTGGGGACATTAAACCAGACATGAACCAAATTAGGGGAGTGGTAAGGATTTTATATGTAGCACGGAATTCCTAACTTTCGAGGTTCTATTGGGTTGCCCAAAAAGTAATTGCGGATTTTTCATATAGTCGGCGTTGACAAATTTTTTCACAGCTTGTGACTCTGTAATTGCATTCTTTCTTCTGCCAGTTATCAGCTGTTACTTTTAGCTTGCTTTCGAAAAAAACGTGTAAAAAAAGTATACTTGATTAAAGTTAATACTAAGCTTTATAAAAAATGCATTTACTTTCTTTTAAAAAATCCGCAATTACTTTTTGGGCAACCCAATATTTAGTTTTTATAGCGTACAACAAGCCGATTACTGGCTTAGGTGCATATCTATAGTGGCATGGGGCAGATGAATATCTGCACCCTCTTTTCAACCTAACCTAAACTATACCCCCATCCTATGGTGGTGGGTAGAAGTATGTGAAAAACTAGATTTTTTGCATTTTTTTGATAAAAAAAAAAGTATTTTTAGTCTCTATAGAAAAAATTTTCTTGATTAGCAAAACTTTTTATAAAGAGGGCATATTGCAGATGCGTTTAAAGTGAAATTTAAATACCATATGTTATTGGGGTTTGTAAATGAGCCATATCGGTTTAGATTTGGATATAGCTCCCATATAAACCGATCTCACGATTTGACTTCTTGAGCATCTGGAAGCCGCAATTTTTGTCCGATTTTGCTGAAATTTTGCACAAAGTGTTCTGCTTTGACTTCCAACATCTGTGCCATGTACGGTCCAAATCGGTCTATAACCTGATATAGCTCCCATATAAACCGATCTCCCGATTAGACTTCCTGAGCCCCTTCAAAGCCCAATATCGGTTAAAATTCCAAAAAAGGAAAAAAATTTAGTCAAGAATCTTTAAACGGGAAAAGATATTTTTGTATGGTTTGTTGAGCACTTTCCATAATGAAAGAAGAATTTTGAAAATCGCACCACAAATGAAGATTTGGCAATCCAAACAAGTTTTCGAAATGTCGAAGTACCCAACCTTAGGGGCCTATCAAGATGTACCCATACCAGTCAGAGCCTTAATTTTACCGGACAGCACTCATTGATATGTGAGAAGTTTTCCCCTGTTCCTTAATGGAATGTTCTCAGGCAAATTTGCAATTCCAGTGTGCGAAACAATGATTTCACTTCTGGAGCCCCTAGAAGCTTCATAAAGTTATCCTTTTTGCATAAAAAAAACCAGTGAGGCGTTGGTGAGCTATAAGACCAAAAGCAACTTGCATAAAATATTTAACGTGTTTTCTTTTTTGTAATAACTTTGAAAATGCATGCTAACCATGGTTCGAAAAGATCATGATGTAGCTCCCATATCAACCCTTTTGACCTCATACGCTATACGTATCCGAAATGTGAGGGATTTTAAAAATGGGTCATATGAAATGACTTTTAAATGGGAATTTGTCTCGATTATTGGTAAAAAATACGTTCACAAGATGCGGTGCCAGACTTTTTAATTTCCAAAAAATAAAATTTCCAAATTTGAATATTAAAAACTTTTTATCCTGACTCACCAATATACAGATATTCTCATTAAAAGTCCAAAAACTTACCTGGAAAGAAAAAACAAGAAAAACAGCCATAAGAAAACGAAAAAATATTTCATAAACTAAAATAAAAATTAAACAAGTAATAAAAATTCCATTTGTTTTGTATTTGCACCTTCTCGTTCCATGGGGAAATCCCCCTCCAATACAAAAAAAAAAAAAAACATTTTCAAACGTATTTCCCCCAAACCATTCTAATGTGTTGGCATACTCATTTATTTCAATTTCATAATCCTGTTCAATCTCCATAAAATCCCCAAGTAAAGAATTTAATGGTCTTAAATAAGCCTTGACAGGATACATTTCCAACACTTTGGCCTTAACGTTTCAAGGGGGCCAAGCCAAAAAAAAAAAAATTAAATTAAAAATTGTGCCTGGCAAAACTCAAATGGTGCTTTGCAAAACCACCTACCTAACAGAGAAGGAGAGAGAGAGGGAGAGAAACAGCGAATGGGGATGGTAGAGGGAGAGAGGCATAAAAAGATTTTCACTGCTCGCAGCATAATTGTCGTATGTTTTTGTAATGAGCACACAAGTCGAAAACGTGTAAAGCCACAGGTGTTTGTAAAAGCTTTTCATAAATGTCAACGAGATTATGAGTGGAAAATGAAGGAGAGGACAGGCCCAACAACAACAAACAAACAAAAATCCACTGAAAAAATACGAAAAACAAGAAAATTCCACTGAAACGTTATAACTATGCCCCAGGGTGGACTTATATTTGGCCATGCTGAGGCTGAGACAGAGGCAGAGGTAGAGGTAGAGGCAGCAGCCACTCTGCACACACTGGCTGGTGACTGTGATTTGCCATCTCCCCACAACTACTCCTCCCCACAGCCAGACATTCAAATGTTGTCGACATGACAAATACCAAAACACACTAAAACACATGGAAACAAACAAACAAACACGCACACACACATACACTCATACATTTGATTACCGAAAAAGTTTGCATAAGACTCGGGCAAACATGACGCTCGAATTTTCCATAAGCACACATTTTTCTCGCATGTCTGTTATTGATGGGCAAAATTAATGGTTAATGGACATTTTGCAAAGTACTTTGGATAGGCAATATCCCAATATCTACCATAGTCCGTAGTATGTGAGTGTGTGTGTTTCTCAATATCGCCCAAATGTGCATGGTGTGCAAACAAATTATTGTGAATTTCGTAGGAAATTGGTTTAAAGGCACATGTGTGAGACAGTGGCAGGGGCACACCATTATCACCACCTCCACATATTGCCTAACAATTTTGGCACATTACGAATTTTGATCAGTGAATGATATGCAAATCCATTGATACACTCGAAAACAATGTCAAGAGTGATTGGCAGGATTTAAGAGGATTATCTTTGTATGTTAGGCTATAACAACTAAGAAGTGTGAGAACTAAATCCAGGAATGTTAGGCGGGGCCGAATATTATAAACCCTCAATCATGAATCGCTATTTCAAGTTAAGGAGTGATATGGACCGCCAGAAGTCGGAAATAACTACCAAATACATAATGTCAGCCAAATCGGGTAAAAGTTGCGCCGTTAGAGGCTCAAGAAGTCAAATGGGTCGATCCATCGGTACGGGAGCTATATCAAGCTATGATATGCCCCGCCCATGATATTAAAATCGTTCTGGGAGATAATAATGCGAAGATGGGGAAGGAACATATCTTTGGTCCAACAGTCGAAAAAATTTAGCCTCCACGAGATAACGTCCGATAATGGGTTGAGGCTAAAAGATTTCGCCGTGGCAAAAAACATGGTAGTTATCAGCACCAGATTTCAACATAACAAACTCACAAAGCCACATAGTTGTCCCCAGATCAATAAGTAAGAAACCAAAATGACCCCATTGCAAAAATTGGCAGGCATCCATCGTACATCTAGTAAGATCGATCCGTGGAGCAGATAAAGATTCGGATCATTGCCTAGTTGTAACGAAGGTTTACACCCGTTTGAGCAAGGTGAAAAAGTACGACCTCTCACTGCACGGAAGCTGGACATTGAAAAGCTGCAAGTATAACAGATGACAACGGCATACTCCACTATACTAACCCAACTGCTTGTTGAATGCACTCCTTGTCCCGATGACGATTATGCGGCCCAGTGACAATCCATTGACCACTCCGTGGAAAATGCCGCAAAATCCGAACTTGTACCAGAAGCCTCCACCACGAAACCCATGGAATGACAAAGAGTGATGAAATGCTACTGAAGCCAAGAATGCGGCATACAGGGCAAAGTTACAGTCAGTAGCAACGCGCCTGGCGAAGGAGAGGTGTCGGGAGAAAAGAAGAGAGGAGAAATGCTTTTCCGCAGTAGGAAAAGCAAATGGAAAGATGTAAGTATAAGCGAGCAAGTGCCAGAATGAAGACCGTAAATTTTACCAGCAGTCAAACATCAAACCGATGGCTTCTTCACAGGCACATTCTCCTGCAGAGACAAAGAATGTTTGGGATATGGAAAGAACATTTCTCCTGGCTGCTAGTGTCCGACGATGACGGCGTAAAGGATACCCCAGAACCAATCCCTGATGATGGTATAGAATGTTTGCCTCCTAGTCAGAATAAGGTCCGAGTATCAGTAAACCGACTGAAAAACAACAAGGCAGCAGGAGCCGATGGGTTGCCCGCTGAACTATTTAAGACCAAAGGCAATATGCTGATAAGGTTTATGGTCAGCTTGTCTTCGCACTAGAAGAACTCATACAAGAAAGAAGTCTCCTCTCCCATCGCATACAAGATACTCTCCAGCGTTATGTGTGAAACATTGAAATCTAAAGTCAATTAGATAACTGGGTGCTATCAATGCAGCTTTAGACCTGGTAAACCCAACATAGACAAGATATTTACACTACCCCAAATCCTGGTAAAGGCCAGAGAAGGACAAATCAATAACTGGGTGTTATCAATGCAGCTTTAGACCTGGTAAACCCAACATAGACAAGATATTTACACTACCCCAAATCCTGGAAAAGACCAGAGAAGGACAAATCAATACCTACTATCTCTTTGTTGACTATAAAGTTGCTTATGTCAGCCCAATTTACCAAATTCATAAGCTAAAAAATTCACCTTTAACTTAACCAAATAAAGGTCGATTTGAACTATACAGGGCACGGATGTCGAAGAGCTAAAATTCAGTGAAATTGAATAATTGCGCATTTTTACTTTGAAGATTTTAAATCGGCAGAATGGTCTATATGGCAGCTATATCCAAATATAGACCAATGGGGGCCATATTGAACACTAATGTTGAAAAGCCTAACATAGCCCACTGTGTCCAATTTCAGCGACATCGAGTAATAAACGAGCTCTTATTGTCCCAAGAACGTAAATCGGGAGATCGATAAATATGGCAGCTATATCCAAATATAGCCCGAACTGGACCATACTCAGTACGAATGTCGAAGGGCCTAGCCGAACTCTTTGTGCTAAATTTCAGCGAAATCAGTCAGCAAATTCACCTTTTATGGGCTTAAAACCTTAAATCTGGAAATCCGTAGCTGTGGCAACTAAATCCAAATCTGGACTGCTATGAGCCGTATTGAGCAAGGATATCGAGGAGCCTAACACAACTCGCTGTACCAAATTTGTTTGAAATTGGACTAAAAATAGCCTTATATCGGCCCAAGACCTCAAATCAAAAGATCGGTCTATAAATCAGCTATATCGAAATATAGACCAACCTTAACCATACTTGGTATGAATATCCAGGGAGTTAGCTCAACTCATTGTGCCTAATTTAAGCTAAATCGGTCAATAAATTCACCTTCTATGGGCCTAAAACCTTGAATCGGGAGATTGGTATATATGGCAGGTATACCGTAGCGCAGAGGTTAGCATGTCCGCCTATGACGCTGAACGCCTGGGTTCGAATCCTGGCGAGACCTTTAGAAAACATTTTCCTCTGCTAATGCTGGCAACATTTGTGAGGTACTATGCCATGTAAAACTTCTCTCCAAAGAGGTGTCGCACTGCGGCACGCCGTTCGGACTCGGCTATAAAAAGGAGGCCACTTATCATTGAGCTTAAACTTGAATCGGACTGCTCTCATTGATATGTGAGAAGTTTGCCCCTGTTTCTTAGTGGAATGTTCATGGCCAAAATTTGCCTATCCAACTCAGGACCAATTTGGGCCATATCGAATTGGGATGTCGAGAAGCCTAACACAACTCGCCATACCGAATTTTTCGAAATCGGACAATAAATGTTTCTTTTATGGGCCCGTGACCTTAAATCGAAAGATCGGTCTATATGGCAGCTGTATCCAAATGTGCCCCAAATTTCAGCGAAATCAGACAATAAATGCGTTTTTTATGAGCCCGAGATCTTAAATCTAAAGATCGGTTTATATGGCAGCTTTATATGGCAGTTTATATAACTACATCTAGACCGATCTGGGTCGTATTGTACAAGGATGTCGAGCGGTTTAACACAACTCACTGTTCCACATTTCAGCGAAGTTGGACAATAAATGCGCCCATTATGAGCCCAAGACCTTAAATCAAGAGATCGTTATATGTGGCAGATATATTCAAATCTCGACCGATCTTGGCGAAATCAAACAAAAATGTCGAGAGATCTAATATAACTTACTGCCCAAATTTCAACGAAATCGGACAAAAGTTATCACATCCTTCACTTTAAACAAATTTTGGGAAAATACCCGTTTAAACCTCCGTGACTTACAAAATTAGTTTTTCTCTGAAGCATATTTCAATTTCATTAGGACTTAACGCATTACTTCTTGCTATTGCAAAAAGTTGACACAAACATTATCACGAACAGCTTGGTGGTATACTACAATCATCCCTTCTTGAAAAGCTATCCAAAGTTTGCATAATTATATCCTGGCGCATGGGATTTTCCTTCTCTTGTTTATTTTATTCTCTTTTAAAAACATCCCTTACCTTTTTTTCTAAACCTAAAATAGAAATCCTCAAATAGAAACCCATAATTTCTTTAGTAAAAGTAATTGTTAACGTCATTAAACCAACCTTCATTGAGTTGAAATATTTTCAAACCTACTCATCCCCCCACCCCCAAACCATGTATCGTCATCAGGATTACAGTCAATTCCGTTCTTTCAATGGTTAGAATTCAATTCCCCAACATTTTAACGAGAGTTTAAATTAAGGTAAACGTATGAAAGAGAGGGAATAAGAGAGGGGGAAAGGGAAAAAACAATGTCATTGTACAAATTACATTAGAAATGACATTGGCGCAAGAGGAAAACATTACACAGAGAAATGATTTTGTAATTTCCGTGTTTAAAACATGAAAACAAACTCAAATGTCAAAGCAGACACCAACACATGCAAGCAAGAGCCTCTGCAGACACACCTACCAACAGCCAACTACCATCAGCCACCTACCACCAGCCTGCCTACCACCAGCCTACCTACCACCAACCACTGAATGCATTAACAAAACACAACAAGCGTCTAACCTAAATTAATGCCAGTCAGAGTACATCAGCTAACCATTATTTCGAATGCTCACAACACATCCACCCACCTATATATCGCCCTCAAAAACAAAGCGTCCACCATACTCACACCATAAAATATGCTCCATTTGGTTATCGTGTAGGTGTGAAATGATTTAGAAGAGTCGCATTTGTTTAAAACACGATACCAATAACCTCTAACCCTTGTGATAATAGATTCGATAACATCAATAAATGCCTCACAAAAGCCATACACAATGTAAAGACATTGAATGCATGACAGCGTTTAAGCACAAAACATTGACACCAAAGATGTGGTTGTTGCAGTTGACGTCGCTGCTGACGCCTAAGCTCTGCAAACTAAGCACGTAACCGTTGCAATAAATATTCAATTTAAAGTTGATTATCACTCACACATGGACACCTTTTGAAGATAAATCCACCATACACACATACACAGTTACGAGTGTGGCTGATGGCAAACATATGGGTGTGAGAACTGCATTTGGGCGGAGATAAGGTATAAATGGCACATGCGATAGATGGTTTTGCAGATAAATAGGGTTCTTGGGTTGCCACAGATTATGATCAATAGATGCAAAGGCCATTAATGGTGAATATTAAAAATATGGCATAAAGAAGTTTGTTGGAATTAGACGGTGATTGGGGAGATACAGATCGTGTGTGGGAAGAAGAGGTTATTACTGGATGGTAGTGATAAAGAGGCTGATATGGCTTTCGGCTTATGCAAAATTAATGTATGTGGCTAGTAAAAACGTGTGAAGGGCATGTGGGAAAGATGTTTCGACAATAGAATGTCAATGCCCGGCCTTCGTGGCTAGCAGATTCCGACACTTGAGTGCGGATACAATACTAAACATTAACCAACTTAAGGATAAGATTAAGGGATTAGTCAGCAACTTTTCAGTATTAAGAACATAAAAAAATCATTAATGGCTTCATGGCATCGAAATAGGTTAGATGAGGTTAGGTTAAAAAGAGGGTGCGGATATTAATCCACCCCATGCCACTATGGATGGATACAACTAAGCCAATAATCGGTTTGCTGTGCGCTTCAATTACTAAAACGTAATCTCAAAAACGAAAAATTAAGCCAGAACTTCCATGTTGCTTGCAAATTTCTTAATTTTTTTCCATACCACACCCCTTAGTTGGTTTATGACTGGTATTGTGTTCCCACCTAAGTGCAGGTGTCTGTTTGTCGCCGAAGCCAGGCAATGACATAGGAAATGGTTCTATGTCTTATCATCTTCCGCACATGCCCTACACATGCTATCACTTGCCGCACCGATTTTGCATAAGTGAGCTCGCAGTCTTATGTGTACTGTTGTGACACCGAAAGCAATTCTGACCTCCTGTTGGCTTTTTTTCAGTAATAACCTCGTCTTCTCACAATCCGAATCTCCCCATAAGATTTTCGTCGTCCTGCCGACCGTTTCACTATTCCACAGTGTTACATGCGCGTTCGTACACCACGCTCTTAGCTCGGACTGGGTCAACCCGAAAAGCTGAACCAAGTTTGTTGATGGCAGCTCTCTGGCCTTCACTGCCAAATCGTCTACTTTTTCATACCCCCTTACTCAAGAATATTTCCGGTGTTACTACAGAAGGAGACGGACTATCTGGCGACCCATCTGACCTGTATTTTCACAGCGAACTTAGGACTTGCATATGCTCCGAAAGTATGGCAGGAGGCAAGGGTGGTAGGCAAGGGTGGTAGGCAAGGGTGGTAGGCAAGGGTGGTAGGCAAGGGTGGTAGGCAAGGGTGGTAGGCAAGTTATGCGGCGCCAAAGGCCTACAAGCCTAAAAACCTTACGTCCTTTCTACTCAAAACCATGGAAAGCATTGTGGATACCATAGTAAAGAGTAGGACAACCAGCGACCTCCTCAACTTCAAACAGCATGCCTATGTCAAGGGAATGTAGGTGAAGATTGCCCTGCAAAGGTTGTGCATAAAATATTGGGTTGCCCAAAAAGTAATTGCGGATTTTTTAAAAGAAAGTAAATGCATTTTTAATAGAACTTAGAATGAACTTTAATCAAATATACTTTTTTTACACTATTCTTCTAAAGCAAGCTAAAAGTAACAGCTGATAACTGACAGAAGAAAGAATGCAATTACAGAGTCACAAGCCGTTGAAAAAATTTGTCCGACTATATGAAAAATCCACAATTACTTTTTGGGCAACCTAGAAGAATCCTTCGATGCCAAGATGTACACACTGGCGATATGCATTGACATCGAAGGGGCTTTTAAGACACACTGCTCCAATCCCTAGACCAGTACCGAGGGGACCGGGTCCTTAGAGATTGGATAAACCATATGCTAAGGAACAGGTGGATAAATTGTGGGCCCCATGACCCAAATATGTGGTACAGGACACGCCACAGGTGGGCATTTTATCGCCACTCCTATGGGTGACCTTCATGAATGACCTTTTACGGATACTGACTGAGGAGGGACTTGAACCCGTCTGCTATGCAGACGATGTTATAATACTTCTTGGGGGTAAAGATCCGAACCAGCAATGCAGAAGGGCCGAAAAGGTCTTGCACATGGCATATGAGTGGGCTAGACCCAGCGGTCTCAATGTTAATCCAGAGAACACTGAAATATGCCTGTTCACGAGGAAGATGAAGGTGGGCCAATTTGACGCGCCACGTTTCTTCAATAAAACGATTTCGATATCTGACAAGGACAAGTACTTAGGAGTGATCTTGGATAGGAATCTGAATTGGAAAAGTCACATTCAAGAGCGCACTGAGAAGGCTCACAGTTGTAGGACACTATGCAGACGGGCCGTAGGCTCGAAATGGGGCCTGAATCCGAGGATAGCCCACTGGCTCTACAGAAGTGTGATTAGACCAATACTTAATTACGCCTCAGTAGTTTGGTGGACTGCTATGGAGAAAAAGTGCAACATAAGGACCATACAACAGATTCAGAGAATATGTTCGCTTGGCATAGGCGGAGCGCCCACTAGGGCACTGGAGACTATCCTAGAAATTCGACCCATAGACATACAGACTAACTGTGAGACAACCATTGCGGCTTTGAGACTTAAGGCGATGGAAGAATGGATTGAGGATAGGAACAGGTCAAACAATCGCGGTATAATCGATGCGACGATAGGAAACCTGGAAGGAATGGAAGAGGTTTCCGATCGGATACCTGAGACGACACTTGAGGTCGAGTGCGAGGCACTGCTGCCAGCGGCACAGTCTTGGATTGACGGAACCCTAGTATTGCCATCTGGAAGATCATATTACACGGATGGATCAAAGCTAGAGAAGAGTGTGGGCCTGAGGGTTAACATTGAGAACCCAGGGACTGAGATCTGTTTTGAACTGCCTGACCCTAATACGTCCTTGAAGGCGGAGTCCCGGGCGATCACTGAAAGTATGAGGCGGTGTGGGGCTAACGCGAGGACGTCGAGTGTGAACATCTTTAGGGACACTAAACTGGCCATAAGGTCAATAACAACCAGGACGGTAAAGACGCGAACAATCTTGGAGTGAAAGGGGGAGATTACTACCTTCTCTGAGAATGGCACGATCCGCATTGTTTGGGTGCCGGGCCTTAAAGGAGTAAGGGGAAATGAAAAGGCAGACGATTTGTCGGTGAAGAACTGCCGTCGATAAACTTGGTTAACCCGAAGCCTTTCGGGTTGACGCAGTTCAATTTAAGGGCGTAGGCGACAAACGCGAAACAGTCGGTAGGACGAAAATCCTATGGCGTGATCCGGATCGTGAGAGAACGAGGCTAATACTGAAAGGAGGTAAGAAGGAGATCAGTATAGCGTTTGGTATCCTAACGGGACACATAGGACTACGAGCTCACTTATGTAAAATCGGTGGGGCAAGTGATAGCAGTGTAGGGCATGCAGGGAAAATGATGAGACGTTAGAGCATTTCCTTTGTCATTGCCCGACTTTCGCGTCTAACAGATACCGGCACATATGTGGACACACAATACCCGACATGAACCAACTTAGGAGAGTGGTATGAGAAACAATAAAGGATTTTGTAAGTAGCACGGAATTCCTAACTTAAAATTTTCTTTTTAGAGGTTACTTTATAGTCTTTAGAGCGCACAACAAGCCGATTACTGGCTTAGGTGTATGTCCATAGTTAATTAATATCTGCACACTCTTTTCAACCTAACCTAAGAAGTATTTTTCAAATATCGCGCGATTTGGAAACATAATTTTCACTTGTCAAATACAATTTCCGCAGGTGGAGCTGGTGGTCTTTTTTGCATTTTGGTGCAGATTCTAAATTGTAATTTGACTTCAATTCAATATTGGGGTGCATTTGTTTTGGGGCCATATTTCATAATGAAAAAGCACCCAAAATTTGGGCTATTTTTTTTTATTTTCAACTGTTCCACTGTCATGGCGCCTTCTATACATTTATTTCTTGTATTTTTCCATATTTTTTTCATCTCCCTATCTCCCCTTCAGGTTGAACCTAGACCTAAAATTTCAATGAAATTAAGAAATTTTTACAAATTTATAAAAATAGCTCTTTTTATAAAAAGTCTGAAAACGTCGCAGAAATTTTGAAAAATTCATAGACATTTGGAATATATTAAATTTTGTAAATCAGTAGCCATTTTAAAATTTTTATTAAAATTGTGATTTCATAAAATTTTTGGTAATTTCATAAAAAATTTTGTGTTTAAATAAAATTTGGTCATAGAATTTTTGTCTTTAGTTTTAATATCATAGTCTTGCAGAATTCCCTTTTCAATTTCTAACACTTCTTAAACAAAAACAAATGATTTTTGTCTTGCTGAATGGCCCTTGAAGCATTTATAACCATAAATTCAGCATAGTTAATTTTTTCCCCAACTACCCTCCAAAAGGGTGAACAAATCCCGTTGTGTGGGATTCTTGTTCGTGATAATAATTTATCGTCATTTTGTTACATTCTAGTGAATAGGCAACATATTTCACAACATAGGCTAGGCTACAACAGCAACAAAAGGCCACAGCAGACATTCAGATGAGGCTCTGCTAGACATATTATCACCCTGATGACAATAAATGACCCAAAAGACTAAAAAAGAAAACCAACAACGAAAAGAACGTCTAAGATGACCCAGATAAGCATGGAAATCCCTTGAGATGTTTACAAAGAAGCACGTTTTCCAGACCTCATTACCCCACGATTGGCCACTGCCGTCAATAAAAACCTAAAAACAAAGTCCATAAATTTATTAAAAATATTATTTAATTAACAAAGCAAAATGGTACGGCAAAAAAACGACAACATTCCAACTACAAACAGACAAAGGAAGTAAACAAAACGTGACAAATTTCCAAGTCACCAAGGGATGTTTAAGGAAAAACCTTTGTTTTCCCCCAGAGATGAATATGAATTATACACAATGTTGTTGTATTCCGTTATGAAGTCAGAGAAGAGCCACTGGCAACACCACTACCACCATGGCTGGTAAATGCAAACACCACCAACAGGTGGCCCACAAATAAACACTTGGAAGATATCTACATGTATAGGTGGGGGGGGGGGGGGGCAAAAAAGGCAGTTTTAAGTTTGCTATGGGATAGCCTTTTTATTAGTTGCTTAATTTTGAGACATAGGACTAATCACTGGAATACTTATAATACTTATGGAAGAATATAAGGGTGTATCGAATGGCACTAGCAAAGAACCAGACAATTTGTGAAAATCTACCTCCTCACTGGTAGTCGAAGCACGATACCCCAACTCAGCTATCGAGGCGACCAAACTCTTAGACACATACGGCATATAGAATTTTCCATAATACATATTCTATGAAAGTAAAATTATGTTCGTGAAGATAAATTTGAATATGACTTAGCCAAGACACAAACCTGACATTTTAACAGAGCTATGTTGAGTGATTAACAGAGTAATGTTAACTAATTCTAATTCATTATGTTACATTAAAATATAATTTTTGGGGCGAAATTTCTCTGATCTGAAATATAATTTGAATATGGGGACTTCTGATTGTAAAAGCTCCTGGTAAGGGCTAATTCTGGTAATAGTTTGTATCACCTATCTATGACGAGTTCACTGCAATGCCGTTTAAAAAATGGGTCATATAGATCTTCAAAAAATATTTTTGGCATAGAGGTTTGAGGATTTGGTTATTATTAAGCATTTTATAGTTGTAGATAAATTCTTTAGCAAGTGATTTTAGAAAATATTAGGTGAGAAAATGCTAAAAATTACTTTTTATACTCTCCACCATGGGATGGGGATATACTTATTTCGTCATTCTGTTTGTTACTCCTCGAAATATTCGTCTAAGAACCCATTTAAGTCGGACTAGCCATGTCCGTCCGTCTGTCTGTCGAAAACACGCAAACTTTCGAAGGAGTAAAGCTAGGCGATGGAAATTTTGCACGAATACTTCTTATTAGTGTAGGTCGGTTGGGATTGTAAATGGGCTATATCGGTCCACATTTTGATATAGCTGCCATATAAACCAATTTGGGATCTTGACTTCATGAGCCGCTAGAGGGCACAATTCTTATCCGATTTGGCTGAAATTTTGCATGAGGTGTTTTATTATGACTTCCAACAACTGTGCTGAGTATGGTTGAAATCGGTCTATAACCTTATATAGATACCATATTAACCGATCTTAGGTCTTGATTTCTTGAGCCGCTAGAGGGCGCAATTCTTATCCGATTGGAATGAAATATCGCACAACGTGTTTTGTTATGATGTCCAACAACTGTCCCAAAAATGGTTCAAATCGGTGCATAACCTGATATAGCTGTCATATAAACCAATCTTGGATCTTGACTTCTTGAGTCACTAGGGGGCGCAATTCTTATCCGATTTGGCTAAAATTTAGCTTGGAGTGTTTTGTTATGACCTCCAACAACTGTGCTAAGTTCATTTTAAATCGGTTCATAACTTGATATAGCCGCCACATTAACCGATCTTGAATCTCAACTTCTTGAGCCACTAGGGGGCGCAATTCTTCTCCAATTTGGCTGAAATAATGATGAAGTATTTTTTAGGGCCTCCAACAACTGTGCCAAGTATGTTTCAAATGGGTACATAACCTAATTTAGCTGCCATATAAACCGATCTTGGATATTGACTTCTTGAGCCACTAGAGGGCGCAGTTCTTATCCAATTTGGCTGAAACTATGATGAAGTGTTTTTCAGGGTTTCCAACAACTGTGCCAAGTATGTTTCAAATCGGATCATAAACTGAAATAGCTGCCATATAAACTGATCTTGGATCTTGACTTCTTGAGCCACTAGAGGGCGCAGTTCTTATCCAATTTGGCTGAAACTATGATGAAGTGTTTTTTAGGGTTTCCAACAACTTTGCCAAGTATGGTTTAAATCGGTTTATAACCTGATATGGCTGCCATATAAACCGATCTGGGATCTTGACTTCTTGAGCCACAAGGGGCGCACTTCTCATCCGATTTGGCTAAAATTTTGCACGAGATGTCTTTTTATGAATTCCAACAACTGTGCCAAGTATGTTTCAAATCAGATCATAACCTGAAAAAGCTGCCATATTAACCGATCTTGGGTCTTGACTTCTTGCGCCACTAGAGGGCGCAATTTTTATTCAATTTGGCTGAAATTATGATGAAGTGTTTTTTAGGGCCTCCTACAACTGTGCCAAGTATGTTTCAAATCGGTACATAATCTAAAGTAGCTGCCATATAAACTGATTTTGAATTTTGAATTCTTGAGCCACTAGAGGGCGCAATTTTGCCATATATACCAATCTGGTATATTGACTTCTTGAGATAATAGAGGGCGCAATTCTCATCCGATTGGGCTGAAATTTTGCATGAAGTGTTTTGTTGGGACTTCCAACAACTGTACCAAGTATGGTTGAAATCGGTACATAACCTAATATAGCTGCCATATAAACCGATCTGGGATCTTGACTTCTTAGGCCTCTAGAGGGCGCAATTCTTATCCGATTTGGCTGAAATTTTGCATGAGATGTCTTTTTATGAATTCCAACAACTGTACCAAGTATGATTCAAATCGGTACATAACCTGATATAGCTGCCATATAAACCGAACTGGCATTTTGACTTCATAAGCCTCTAGAGAGCGCAATTCCTATCCGATTTGGCTGAAAATTTATACAAGGGCTTCTCCCATGACCTTCAACATACGTGTCCAATATGGTGTGAATCGATATATTGCCTGATATAGCTTCCATATAAGCAGATCCTCCAGTTATGCTTCTGGAGTCCCTACAAAGTGCAATTCTTATTCAAATGGACTGAAATGTTACCCAATGTCTTGTATAACGGTCTTCAACATTCAATTCATTTATGGTCCGATTCGGACTTTAACTTGATAACGCTCCAAAGAGATACCGCGCAAAGAACTCGACAAATGCAATCCTTGGTGGAGGGTATACAAGATTCGGCCCGGCCGAACTTAGCACGCTCTTCCTCGTGTTTTATTTACATACTATGATACAAAAATCAATGGTAGGGACCATATTGACACAGTTATTTAAGTTTAGAAAAATTCGTGTGAGCACAAAAAGTCCCCAATTTTCGTACATAATTTGAATCCTAATTGAAGGATTTCAATGCTTATGCGAGAAAGCAACAAAACTGTAAAGTAAACCCCACACAACAATGGTGGCATGTAAAAAAAATGAAAAGACTCAACGAGGGATAAAGGCACACAACCCTGTTGTTACAACAAACTACAGCAACAAAGGAATGTTGAAAAGAAAACATGCGTATCCCTTAAGGCATTCCAATGTTTACTGAAAATAAACACCCCGTTTTGTTAATAATGATGGTTTCTTTTTTCATTGTCGGTTTCTAAGGAAATCCCGCATAAAGGATATTGAAATTTACCAAACATTGAACAGTTGGGAGAGGGAGTAAAAACAAAGGCATGAAAAATAGGATGTGTTTAAAGCAAATAACAATTTCTTTTCAATTCCCATGAAACTTTATAGGAAAACATAGTTCAAAATGAAAATAATTATGGAAATTTTAGGAAGTCTTAGATTAAGGAGTTCTTGGAAGCCAACATTTTGGTTGGGTGTTTTCAACGCTTTATATATGGGTTTTTAAAATGCATGCTTTACCCTCAAAGACCTATCAAATGAGCCCCATATTGCTATGGTCGTAAATTTTTCATGTTTGGGCGGTGTTTTTGGGAAGGGGCGGCCCCACAAAAATTTTATGCCACATTAAGATATCAGATTCCTATTCTACACTCAAATATATGAACCTCATATTGCCATGGTCAGTAAATAAGTCCTTTTTGGGAGTGTTTTGGGGAAGGGATGGACCCCCAGAAACCTTATCGCACATTTGGATATCAGATTTGTATTCTACTCGCAAATACCTTTCATTTGAGCCCCATATTGTCATGGTCGATAAATATGAGCGATTTAGGAGTGTTTGGGGGTTGGGGTGGTCCCCCTAACACTTGGTCCCACAATTGGATATCAAATACGTTTTCTTATCCCAAATACCTTTCATTTGAGTTCCATATTGTCGTCATTGGTCTATATATATATTTGGTAGGTTTTGTGGGTGGGGCGTCCCCCTAGGTACCCCATCCAAAATTTGGATGCCAAATTTTTATTTCTAGGTTGTCAAAAGAGAAAGCACAAAATTTCGCTTAAATAGCACTACCCATCGCCTAGATCTGGCGTCTCTGAAAATTAGGATAAGGGGGAGGGTCCGCTCCCCCTTCAGATATCAAAAAACTTAGTACCCTATTTTGACCACAGTTATGATCCTGTACCTGCACCATCAGTGAAAAAAATCGGTTCAGCCGTTTTTGAGTCTATACGGAACATACAAACAAACAAAATCAAATTCATTTTTATATCCACCATTATTAGGATGGGGGTATACAAATCTAGTCACTCCATTTGTAACACCTCGAAATATTGATCTAAGATTCCATAAGGTATATATATATATATTTGTAGGGAATGGATGAAGGGTCCAACCCTAGGATATATTAAGGGCAGGATGAAGGGTCCAACCCTAGCAGTTTTGAGGGCAAGATTAAGGGTCCAACCCTAGTGGTTTTATATTTCATTAAATTATGAATTTTATGAACAAATCCTAACCAGACGAAACGTCCTAGCTGGATAATGTTCAGTTTAATTTTATATTTATTTTACGGGCCAAGTCAGACTTAAAAGTCCTAACTTGTCCTCCTATGAGTTTCTTCCGCTTTAAATAATGAGACAACTGTCCTCGTTGAATGCTATTAGAAGAATGATTTTATTTTTAACAAAGTTTAAGACTAAGCCTACAAGTGTTTGACAAACTTAATCTGTTATACACTCAAAACAAAAGAAAACATGTTATACAAACGAGAGTGAGAGTACTCACTATAGATCATATGACAAAACGTATAATAAAGAAAGAGACAAATGCTATTAGGTGAGTGATAATGATTCGAGTGTAAAATTGCAAATGAGAGAATAAATCCATGGTATATAAATCAATGGTATAAGTTAATGTTACAAATGGTAAAAATATCAATGGTATAAATCAAAACTCAAAAGAGTGTTTTAATATTTAACGTTAAAGAGAAATTGGTTACACTCAAGCAAAAATCTAAGTTCAAATAAAATTAAAGTGCATTACGTATAATATCAAAAATATAATTATCTTCAATGTGATTTATATAAAAGCTGCTTCTACATATTATATTATATATATCGTGTCAACATTCTAAGTCGATCTAGCCATGTCTGTCCGTCCGTCTATCAGTCATAATCATAATCCCCATAGCGGTCGAACACATAAAGCTAGCCGCTTGAAATTTTACACAGAAACTTAATGTTGATTGTTAAGTCGTTGATGATGGCCCATATCAGTTCAGATCTGGTTAAAGCTCTCATACATATCTGTTCACACTGTGCCAAGTACGGTTCAAATTGGCCTACAACCTGATGTAGCTCCCATATAACCGATCTCCCGTCTTGAGTCCTTACAGGCCCCAATTTGGCTGAAATTTTGCACATAGTGTTCTGTTATGACTTTCAACAACTGTGACAAGTACGGTTCAAATTGGCCTATAACCTGATGTAGCTCCCATATAAACCTATCTCCCGATTTGGCTTCTTGAGCCAATGGAAGCCGCAATTTTTGTCCGATTTGGTTAAAAATTTGCACAAAGTGTTCTGTTATGGTTTTAAACAACTGTGTCAAGTACGGTCCAAATCGGTCTATATCCTGATATAGCTCCCATATAAACCGATCTTCCGATTTAACTTCTTGAGTCCCTGGAAGCCACAATTTTTGCCCGATTTGGCTGAAATTTTGCACATAGTGTTCTGTTATGACTTTCAACGACTGTGTAAAGTACGGACCAAATCGGTTTATATCCTGATATAGCTACCATATGAACCGATCTCCCAATTTGACATCTTTAGCCCCTGGAAGCCGCAATTTTCGTTCGATTTGGCTACAATTTCGCACATAGTGTTCTGTTATGATTTCCAACAACTATGCCAAGTACGGTCCAAGTCAGTCTATAACCTGGTATAGCTCCCATATAAACCGTTCTCTCGATTATCCTTGTTCGGTTCCTAGAAGCTTTAATTTATGCTGGTTTGACAAAAGTTTGGTAAGTAGAATGAAATTATGCCCTTCAACTAAATTAAGTTTGAATAAATTTTTAGCAGAATCCATGGTGGTGGGTTACCAAAATTCGTCCCGGCCGCATCTAGCACGCTTTTACGTGTTATATATAAAATCTAATTATTATGTTATTTTTATAAAAATTGTGCCCTAATATTATTTTCGAAAAAAATTTTTGTCAAAATTTTGACGTTCTTAGTAAGAAAAGTGTAGTTTCTGTTGGGCCTAGGTCTAGGAAAATTTCATTCACAAAATCATTCTTGACAGCTGTCTAAATAGCCGTTGTAATTGTAATGTGTGCATATATCAAGGGTCTGTTTTTTGTGGTGAAAATGTTTATTTTTCCCGACTAATTGCCTCAGATATGCGAATGTGCAAACCATGTTTCTTTTTCTCTTCTCTTCACGGTAGTGTTCCATTGTTGCATGATGTTTGTGGTGCGTGCATTTAATGCATGTCAACAATTTGTCAGTTAGTTTGTTTAACCATTATCCGGTTATTGCATTCCAATTGACCCCAACTCTGCGACGTCTTAGGTAATGTGTGTTAGCAGAGGGTTCTTCCTCTCTCTCTCTCTCCCCCTCTCTCACCTAATATTCAATTCTCCCATTCTATTGCCTTGAATGTTGCATGGGGGTTTTGTTTAGCTTTCTGCTAAGACTATTGATTTTATTACATGGCCCTCATCGTGCGCAGACAGACGGACACCTTGAAAAATATTCACGAAGTATGCAACACTCACAGACACCATGCAATGTAAATTGTTTTCCTTTTTTTCTATATCACATCGACTATGTCTAGGCTATGTTGAACTCTTACCGTATTTTTGAATGCATGTACTTACCCCCTAACATGGCAAGTCAAAGGTTTAAAGGATTTGCATTCACACCTCATGGCTTACATCAATTGGGGCACTTTCTCAACTTAATGCCTTATTGCAAGTCAATGCAAAAAATGTACTGACTTAGCATGTCATGAGTTACCTTATAAATGTATTTCTAATTTTGACAAAATATTCTTTAAATATTTTGACATCTACCATTTTGCAAATTAAAATTTGGAAAACATGCGTCCGAGCAGCTCATATAGTTTTTTGCCAATTTACCCTCATATATTGCAGAATAGAAAATTTTACTTGTCTATGCATAGTGTAATCCATCAATGGATGCATGCATGTATTTCCTTATCACACACGCTAACCAAAACAATTTTCCATTTTCAACGTGGTCGATGTCGAACATATTGATTCGTATGGTTTGCGGTTGGGTGGGGTACATTTTTGGGGCTGGCAGAGTGGAAATGAAAGGACAAGTGCCAAGCAAACAAGCATGCATGAGTATCGAGGCACAAATCGAGTGCTGTATTTCCATGACATTCAGAATAGAAATTTTTTATGGTTTCCAAAGTGTTGAACATGGCCAAAATACCACAAAAAAAAAAAACGAAATGAAAAAAAAACGGAAACGAAAAATATACAGAAAACAACAAGGCAGACGAAATGTACACTCATTGACAAAAAGTTTGCTGAAAATAGCAAACTCTGTCTGCTGAAGATATGCTACTACAGCAGTAGTACTGCACTTTCAGAGCAGCAGGTTTACTGCTGAAAAGTCTGTTGGTGGCTGAAAATGACTGCTGCTAAATTATGAAGGGAATGTTTAAAGAAACCAGTAAAAGCGTGCAAAGTTCGGCCGGGCCGAATCTTGGGGAATCCACCACCATGCATGCTGCTTAAATATGGGAGCTTCAACTAGTTATAGACCGAATTGGACCCTACTTGGCGCAATTGTTGAGAGTCCTAAAATAACACTATATGCGAAATTTCAGCTATATCGGATAAAAATCGCAGCTTGTAAGGGCTCAAAAACTCAAATCGGAAAATCGGAATCGGAAGATTTTTATGGGGGCTATCTCATGTTCTTGATCGGTTTGAACTGTACTTGGTAAAAAAAAATGCAAATTTTACCCATGAACATTCCACTAAGGAACAGGGGCAAACTTCTCACATATCAATGAGTGCAGTCCGATTCAAGTTTAAGCTGAATGATAAGGGGCCTCCTTTTTATAGCCGAGTCCGAACGGCGTGCCGCAGTGCGACACCTCTATGGAGAGAAGTTTTACATGGCATAGTACCTCACAAATGTTGCCAGCATTAGGAGGGGAAAACCACCGCTGATATTTTTTTCTGATAGTCTCGCCAGGATTCGAACCCAGGCGTACAGCGTCATAGGCGGACGTGCTAACCTCTGCGCTACGGTGGCCTCCACTTGGCACAGTTGCTGAAATTCATAACAAAACACCAGGTACAAAATTTCAGCCAAATCGGATGAAAATTGCGGCTTCTAGGGTCTCAAGAAGTCAAATCGAGAGATCGGTTTATATGGGAGCTATATCAGGTTATACATAGATTTAAGCCCTACTTGGCACAGTTGATGCAAGTCAAAATAGAACACAAAGTGCAAAATTTCAGCCAAATCGGACAAAAATTGCGGCTTCCAGGGGCTCATGAAGTCGAATCGGGAAATCGATAGAAATATGGCAGCTATATCAGGTTATCGACCGATTTGGACCAAACTTCACACAGTTTTTGGAAGACCTAACAGAACACCGCATGCAAAATTTCAACCAAATCGTATGAACATTAAGGCTTCCAGTGGCTCAAGAAGTCAAATCGGACGATCGGTTTATATGGGAGCTATATCAGGTTATATACCGATTTGGACCGTACTTGGCACAGTTGTTGGTAGTCATAACAGAGCATCGCATGCAAAAGTTCAGCCAAATTGGATAAAAATTGGGGCTTCCAGTGGCTCAAGAAATCAAATTGGGAGATCGGTTTATATGGGAGCTATATCAGGTTATAGACCGATTTGGACCGTACTTGGCACAGTTATTGGAAGTCACAACAGGACACCATGTGCAAAATTTCAGCCAAATCAGAAAAAAAATTGCGGCTTCCAGGGGCTAAAGAAATTAAATCGGGAGATCGGTTTATATGGGAGCTATATTAGGTTATAAACCGATTTGGACTGTACTTTGCACAGTTGTTGAAAGTCATATCAGAACACATCATGCAAAAAATTCCCCAAAATTGGACAACATTTTCGGATTGTAAGCGCTCAAGAAATCAAATCGGGAGATCGGGTTATACGGGAGCTATATCAGGTTCTTGACCGAACAAAAATTGCGACTCACGTTGGCTCAAGAAGTCAAATCGGTAGATCGGTTTATGTGGCAGCTATATCAGGTTCTTGCCAGATTTGGACGTTACTCAGCACAGTTATTGGAAGTCATAACAAAACACTACGTGCAAAATTTCAACCAAATCGAACAAAAATTGCGGCTACCAGGGGCTCAAGAAGTCAAATCGGGAGATCGGTTTGTATGGAACATATATCCAAATCTGAACCGATATGGTCCATTTGCAATCCCTAAAGATTTACATCAATATAAGGTATCTATGCAAAATTTCAAGCGGCTAGCTTTACGCGTTCGACCGCTAACGTGATTTCAACAGACGGATGGAGATGGCTAGTTCGACTCAGAATGTCGAGACGATCAAGAATATATAAACTTTATTGGGTCCCAGATCAATATTTCGAGGTGTTACAAACGGAATGACTATATTAGTATATCCCAGTGGGTATTAAAATGGTTAAAGTAATCAAAACAAGTAACAGGCAACCATAAAAAGTAGCAGGCAATTTTTTTTCAGCCAACTTGTGTATCCAAAACAGAAGACTTTGTTTGTTGAAATAGCAGTAAAAAAAAGTTTGCTCATACAGCAGGCCTATGTTTGCTGAAACTGCAGTAAAGTCTGCTTTCCCATTTTCAAGAGACAAAAACTGCTGTTTTTTCTTAGGTATACGATAGGATATCTTTTCCCTTCCCTCCCTCCTTTCGTCGCCTCGATTATGCCGCTATGGTATGAGCTGCTCTCATCCTCAATCAATTCTCCCATCGCCTTAAGTCTCATAGCCGCAATGGCTGCCTCACACTAAATCTGTATGTCAATGGGTTGGATATCTAGAATAGTCTCTTGTGCCCTAGTGAGCGTGGTCCTCATGGCTCTGCCTATTCCAAGACAACTCGTTTTCGGAACCTGTTGTATGGTCCTCGCGTTGCACTTTTTCTCCATAGCAGTCCACCAAACTAAGTATTGGCCTAATCACGCTCCTGTAGATCCAATGGACTATCCGCGGATTCAGGCCCCATTTCGAGCCTACGGCCCGTCTACATAGTGCCCAACATCTGTGAGCCATCTTAGCACGCTCCTGAATGTGACACTTCCTATTCAGTTTCCTGTCCAAGATCACACCTATGTATTTGACCTTGTCAGATATCGAAATTGTCTTATTGAGGAAACGTGGTGCGGTAAATTGGCCCACCTTCGTCTTCCTCGTGAACAGTCATATCTCAGTATTCTCTGGGTTGGCATTGAGATCTCTGGGTCTGGCCCAGTCATATGCCATATGCAAGACCCTTTCGGCCCTTCTCCAAAGCTCGTTCGCATCCTTAACCCTTACAAGTATTATACCATCGTAGCAGACGGGTTCAAATCCCTCCTCAGACAGCATCCGTAATAGGTCATTTATGGTGGTCACCCATGGGAGTGGCGATAAATTGCCCCCCTGTGGCGTGCCCTGTGCCACTTCGCCCTTATATTTATAACATTGGACACACAATTTATCTATCTGTTCCTTAGCATATGGTCTATCTAGTCTCTAAGGACCGGGACCACCCAGTACTTGTCTAAGGATTGGATCAGTGTGTCGGTCCTCAGACCCTCGATGCCAACAAATACCGCCAGTGTCTACGTTTTGGCATCGAAGGATTCTTCTATTTTTTGCACAACCTCGTGCTGGGCAGTCTCCACCGACCTTCCTTTGAAATGGGCACAATGTTTGTATTTGAGCAGTTTGCTGGATGTCCTACTCTTTATCATGGTGTCCACAATATGTTCCATGTTCTTGAGTAGAAAGGACGTAAGGCTTATGCCGCAACTTTTGTCGGATTTGACTGAAATTTTCCATTCGAAAGGACGTAAGGCTTATGGGTCTTTACGCCTTTGATGTCGCATAACTTGGCTTGCCTTGAGTTTGGGTATAAACACCACACTTGTCTCCTGCCAGGCTTTCGGAGTATATGCAAGTCCTTGGTACGCTGTGGAAATATTGGCCAGATGAGGCACCAGATAGTCTAGCTCTTTCTGTAGTAACGCCGGAAATATACCATCAGGTCGGGGTGACTTGAAATGAAATGGTTTGAAGCTCCTCAAGGACTCTCTCACCGGAAATTCCGTAATTATAAACCTTCGATCAACGTCATCATTCCAAGATTCCGATGTCTCTGTGGGTCCCGTCATATCCTGTGGAAAATGGGTTTTCATCAAAAGCCTCAACATTTCCTCCGTTGTCTCTGCTCTCACTTCCATGTCCCATGTCTACTAAAGCCCTTACAAGCCGCAATTTTTGTCCGAATTAAGCATGTAGTGTTCTGTTACGACTTCCAACAACTGTGTCAAATACGGTCCAAATCGATCTATAACCTCATATAGCTCCCATGTAAACCGATCTTCCGATTTGGCTTGTTGAGTCCTTGCAAGCTGCAATTTTTGTCGGATTTGACTGAAATTTTGGATGCGAATAAAAGTAAGGCTTATGGGTCTGTAGGCCTTTGGTGTCGCTTAACTTGGCTTGCCGGGTTTGGCTATAAACACCACACTTGCCTCCAGCCAGGCTTTCGGAGTATATGCAAATCCTAGGCACGCTGTGGAAATATTGGCCAGATGAGGCGCCAGATAGTCTAGCTCCTTCTGTAGTAACGTCGGAAATATTCCATCAGGTCCGCGTGACTTAAATGCTTTGAAGCTTCTCAAGGATTCCCTCACCATAGGCCATTATTCCTGTTTACAATATTTTGTATAAATTTTTAGCAGAATCCGTGATGGTGGGTTCCCAAATTTTTTTTTTACTTTATTTTATTTTTTTGTATTTGATTTTATTTTATTTTATTTTATTTTATTTTATTTTATTTTATTTTATTTTATTTTATTTTATTTTATTTTATTTTATTTTATTTTATTTTATTTTATTTTATTTTATTTTATTTTATTTTATTTTATTTTATTTTATTTTATTTTATTTTATTTTATTTTATTTTATTTTATTTTATTTTATTTTATTTTATTTTATTTTATTTTATTTTATTTTATTTTATTTTAATTTTATTTTATTTTATTTTATTTTATTTTATTTATTTTATTTTATTTTATTTTATTTTATTTTATTTTATTTTATTTTATTTTATTTTATTTTATAAAGATGAGGCGCCAGATAGTCTAGCTCCTTCTGTAGTAACGTCGGAAATATTCCATCAGGTCCGGGTGACTTATATGCTTTGAAGCTTCTCAAGGATTCCCGCACCATAGGCCATTATGCCTGTTTACAATATTTTGTATAAATTTTTAGCAGAATCCGTGATGGTGGGTTCCCAAATTTTTTTTTTATTTTATTTTATTTTTTTGTATTTTATTTTATTTTATCTTATTTTATTTTATTTTATTTTATTTTATTTTATTTTATTTTATTTTATTTTATTTTAATTTTATTTTATTTTATTTTATTTTATTTTTATTTTTATTTTTATTTTATTTTATTTTATTTTATTTTATTTTATTTTATTTTATTTTATTTTATTTTATTTTATTTTATTTTATTTTATTTTATTTTATTGTATTTTATTTTATTTTATTTTATTTTATTTTATTTTATTTTATTTTATTTTATTTTATTTTATTTTATTTTATTTTATTTTATTTTATTTTATTTTATTTTATTTTATTTTATTTTATTTTATTTTATTTTATTTTATTTTATTTTATTTTATTTTATTTTATTTTATTTTATTTTATTTTATTTTAATTTTATTTTATTTTATTTTATTTTATTTTTTTTTTTATTTTATTTTATTTTATTTTATTGTAATTTTGTTTTATTTTATTTTATTTTATTTTATTTTATTTTATTTTATTTTATTTTATTTTATTTTATTTTATTTTATTTTAATTTATTTTATTTTGTTTTATTTTATTTTATTTTATTTTATTTTATTTTATTTTTATTTTATTTTATTTTATTTTATTTTATTTTATATTATTTTATTTTATTTTATTTTGTTTTATTTTATTTTATTTTATTTTATTTTATTTTATTTTATTTTATTTTATTTTATTTTATTTTATTTTATTTTATTTTATTTTATTTTATTTTATTTTATTTTATTTTATTTTTTTATTTTATTTTATTTTATTTTATTTTATTTTATTTTATTTTATTTTATTTTATTTTATTTTATTTTATTTTATTTTATTTTATTTTATTTTATTTTATTTTATTTTATTTTATTTCATTTCATTTTATTTTTTTTTTTATTTTTTTTTTCTGTTTTTCTCTGTCAATTTACGTTGTTGCCCCTGTGCCTATTGTGATTGAATGAATGATTGTTTCGGGCTGTTGCTCGAATAATGCTAACGAATAGGCCATATCCATGGGAGTCTCCTGCTACCAATGGCAATGCGCCCAAACTTGAATTGAATTGTACATACAATACATTTCAATGACCGTTTATTTGCGTGGAAATTCATTTAATTATTAAGTAATCAAATACATTAGCCCCATGTTTTGTACACCATGGGGTCCCATAACAATATTTGAAATTGATCATCTAGACTATTGACTGGGCGATTGTTCTGCAGCCATTTCGTGTGGTCTCCATTCAATTGTTTGTATATTATTTTTGATGTTTGTTTTTTTTTTCACTATGATTTTGTTTCGTTTATACTCTGGTATTTTGTTTTGAAGGGGTAGGAGGAGGCTGCAACTTGTATCAAGTACCACGCCACAGTTGCACGTTGCTTATATTGAAAAAATATACACCATAAATGTGGCCACAACAATTCGCTTAAAACTATTTAATGATTTATTTTCATTTTTATGGGTATGTAACACATTTTTCTGGTGTTAATTTGAAGAAAAAAAAACCATCAATGTAAATTTTTTTAGGTATTTCAAAAACAAATCGAGTCATAATAAAAATATCATAAAACATTATTTGTGGTCATACTAGAGAATAGAAAAACATTTTCAACATGACAAATGGGTCAGAATTTCATTGCTCATAAATATGCACAGACAGGTAGGCCCTGACACAAAGATCTAAATATTACCATATGGGATACAGACAAAAGAAACTACGGGCAATGTTTAAATAAATAATAAAACTGATTTTCACCGAAAAGTTAAAATTCACCGAAAAAGAAAAAGTTTCCTGTGGAAACATTGTTGCTTTTCCGTTTTTTTCACAACAACTCCTCTCTCGCCTGCTTGGGAAGGTTTCTTAAAAGGCAACTAATTAGGTTTCGTTTTAAGTCTGCATAAAGGTTATTAAGACTATTAACACTTAACACGATTTTCAAAGGCTTTCTGGCTTTCAGAGCACATCGCCCAGAATATAAATCTTCAAAGATCTCTTAACAGAGCACATCGCACCAGTCATAGCTGTGAGTCGCTGTGATTCAAGGCCCTCTCCACACCACATGGTAAATGGGGGCTGAGCGTGATGATGATGTGATTCTTTGGTCATCCAAGCAAAACGAATGAAAATTGTTTTTATGGTCTGACGCCGTCAAATGCCGGGCGGCAAGTTCTAAAAACATTCCAGGGGCCGACTGTCTTAGGTCTTCTCTCTTCCAATGGGCATAGTGGCTGTTTAAATAACCTTGAAATGTTTATCCTTCCTTAACTTCTCTCAAAACGAGTTTTGTTAAGTTTCCATGGCCTTAAACCACAAACGCAGAAATATGGAGGCAAGCGTCAATAGACACACAAACACACACACATACATAAACAAACTCCCACTGTCCTGGAAACATTTAACTGCTAACAGACAATATGAATTTTTGTAATTAAGATTATAGGACACGCTATGCCAAAGCATTTAACCCATGGCAGAGCTACAAGAGAGTCAGAAAAAGAGAGAAAGAAAGTTGAAAGCTATATGTAGAAGGGGGGAAATTTAAATACCCCACACCAGACCCCTTAGCCAAGCATTGTGGCGACAACGACGACGACGACTACGACTACGACAATTTGAAGAAATCCACAACAAAAAAGTGGTCAGAAAATGAAGGAAAAACCAAAATGACATAATTCTCCGTTTCGTTTGGCAAAATCGTTGACATTGGTAATGCCAATGTCGTCGCTCTTCAGTGGCCAAGGAAAATTTTCATTCTTCTTTTCTGCTTTACGCCATCGACATTACCATGTTGTGGGGGTTTAATTGTGGGTATGAGTTTCCATAGTTTTTTTGTCGCTGTCATTGTTGTCTCTGTTTTTGTTTTGATTATTTGTGTGTGTGTGTGTACTTCACTTAAAAAGTCCCTAGGCAACAAATAGCTTAGAAAACATTGACAATTTCAATATTAAGGTGGGTCATGATGGTTTAGCATGTAAAGAACAAATGTTTCATAAAATGAGACGCCATGTATCTTGGGAAATGTAGTGTAGGAACCATGACTTAGGAAAGGTGAATTAGGAACCCTAACGCCATGATTGTGACATGGGATATGCATTGTTAGGTATGAACTATGAAATAGGAACTACGACGTAAGAACGTTGATTTAAGAACCTTAAAGCAGGAAGCGTAACTAAGGAACCATGACAAAGGGACCATGTAATAGTAAATGAGAGGTTAGCCTCTTGACGTAGGATCCGTAAGGTAGGAACTGTGACGTAGGAAACTCGTCGCAGGAACCGTGACGTAGTAACTGTAAAGTAGAAACTGCGATATATGAAGAGAACCTTGGGAACCGGGACATAGAAACCATGACGCAGGAACCACTACGTACCAACCGTGTTTTAGGAACCTTGAAGTAGGAACCTTGACGTGGCAACCGTGACGTAGGAGCCGTGACGTAGGAACCGTGACGTAGGAACCGTGACGTAGGAACCGTGACGTAGGAACCGTGACGCAGGAACCGTGACGTAGGAACCCTGACGTAGGAACCCTGACGTAGGAGCGGTGACGTAGGAGCGGTGACGTAGGAACCGTGACGTAGGAACCGTGACGTGGGAACCGTGACGTAGGAACCGTGACGTAGGAACCGTGACGTAGGAACCGTGACGTAGGAACCGTGACGTAGGAACCGTGACGTAGGAACCGTGACGTAGGAACCGTGACGTAGGAACCGTGACGTAGGAACCGTGACGTAGGAACCGTGACGTAGGAACCGTGACGTAGGAACCGTGACGTAGGAACCGTGACGTAGGAACCGTGACGTAGGAACCGTGACGTAGGAACCGTGACGTAGGAACCGTGACGTAGGAACCGTGACGTAGGAACCGTGACGTAGGAACCGTGACGTAGGAACCGTGACGTAGGAACCGTGACGTAGGAACCGTGACGTAGGAACCGTGACGTAGGAACCGTGACGTAGGAACCGTGACGTAGGAACCGTGACGTAGGAACCGTGACGTAGGAACCGTGACGTAGGAACCGTGACGTAGGAACCGTGACGTAGGAACCGTGACGTAGGAACCGTGACGTAGGAACCGTGACGTAGGAACCGTGACGTAGGAACCGTGACGTAGAAAACGAAACGTAGAAACCGTGACGTAGGAACCGTGACGTAGGAACCGTGACGTAGGAACCGTGACGTAGCAATCATGATGCTACATCACCCCTATGTCCTGAGGCGGTGAAGTATGAACTGTGACGTAGGGATCGTGTCGTAGGAGCCGTGACTTGGTAATCGTGATGAATAAACAGTGGCGTAGGACCACGAGTGGAAACAGTAACACAGGAACCTTGCCGTAAAAACCGTGACGCAAGGAACTCGGAGTAGAAACCTTGATTTAAGGGGTTAGAGCCATGACGTAGGAACCGTAACGTATGACCGTTATGTAGGAACCGTTATGTTGTACCGTGAAGTAGAAACTGTAACATATGAATAGGATGTTAGGAACCGTGGCGTAAGAACCGTGACATAGGTACCGTGTCTTAGAAATCGCGATCTTCAAAGGGATGTGATGTAGACGATGTGACGTAGATGTTGGGGATGTAAAGTAAAGAATGTGAAGTAGGGGATGTGAGGTAATTGGTGGGATGTAGAGAATGTAAAGAAGGAGATCAAACGTAAGAAATGATAAGTTAGGGATGTGAATTACTGGGTGGGAAGTAGGAGATGTAAAGTATGGAACATAAATTTGTGGATGTGAAGTAGGGAATGAAGAGAACGGGATGTCAAATAGGATATGTGAAGTAGAGTATGTGAAGGAGGGTATTTGAAGTAGGATATGTGAAGTAGGAGATGTGAATTGGGGAGATGTAGAGTAGGGGTTATGAAGTAGTGTATGGAAAGCAAGGGATGTAAAGTAGGGAGTGTGAAGAAGGGGATGTGAAGTAGGTTATGTGAAGTAGGGAACGTGAATTAGGGGTTTTGAAGTAGAGGATGTAAAATAATGGAATGTGAAGAAGGAGATGCAACGTAAGAGATGAAAAGTAAGGAATGTGAAGTAGAGGGTGGGATGTAAAGTAGGGGATGTGAAGTAGGAGCAGTGAAGTAGGTAATGTGAGGTTGGTGATGGGAGTTAGGGGATGTGAAGCTGGGGTTGTGAAGTAAAGGATGTGAAGTAGGGGATGTAAAGTAAGAGATGTGAAGTAGGAGATGTGAAGTAGGGGATGTGAAGTAGGGGATGTGAAGTAGGGGTTGTGAAGTAGGGGATGTGAAGTAGGGGATGTGAAATAGGGAATGTAAAGTAGGGGATGTGAAGTAGGGGATGTGAAGTAGAGGATGTGAAGTAGGAGATGTGATGAAGTTGATGTGAAGTAGGGGATGTGAAGTAGGGGATGTGAAGTAGAGGATGTGAAGTAGGAGATGTGATGAAGTTGATGTGAAGTAGGGGATGTGAAGTAAGTGATGTGAAGTACGGGATGTGAAGTAGGGGATGTGAAGAAGGAAATGTGAAGTAGGGGATGTGAAGAAGGGGATGTGAAGTAGGGGATGCGAAGTAGGGGATGTGAAAGAGGGGACGTGAAGTAGGGGATGTGAAGTAGGGGATGTGAAAGAGGGGACGTGAAGTAGGGGATGTGAAGTAGGGGATGTGAAGTAGGAGATGTGAAGTAGGGGATGAAAAGTAGGTGATGTGAAGTAGGTGATGTGAAGTAGGGGATGAAAAGTAGGAGGTGTGAAGTAGGGGATGTGAAGTAGAGGATGTGAAGTAGGGGATGTGAAGTAGGATACAATCTTCTGCCACCTTTTTAGATATATTTCCCGCAATGGGATTCTGCCATAATTTATTTTTAGCCTTTTTAAGTCCTCCACTGCCATATATATGCTAAAAAGAAATCCTTTAACTCTCAGTATCATTTAATCTGACCCACCTTAAGGTCCTATTCTCTAATGCCACATAACATGCATAGTACTCATACACTTTGAATATGAGTTGGCATATTCCAGCACGTTTTGCTTTCATAATTATTGTGGCATTTCCGTTCAATGTCACGTGTATGCGGCGGTTGTGGTCATTTTTTTTTTTCAATAGTTTAGAGTAAATGAGTCCCTTGGAATCCCATAAAGCCTCGGTTAAGCGACCATTATGTACAAGTTTCGGCATTTAGTTAAAGTGGCGGCACTTAAAAAGGATTTCTAGGATTATCGCAAACAGTGTGTGCATAATATTTCATTGTTTTTAAGAGAGTATAAGAATGATTCCTATGAAAATGAAAAAAAAGGAAAGGAAACTGATTTTCTATCGAAATACAATTTTTACATAGTTTTCTATGAAAATCAAATGTTCCTTAAAGTGCACTTGAAAAAAGTAAACAAATTTTTCTACAAAAAATTTACAATTAAATTAAAATTAAATTTTAATATCAATTTCTATAAAAACAAAATATTGAATATTTTCACATTTAAAAAAAAAATTATTGAAAAATAAAATTTTTTATACTTTTTAGAAAAAAAGAATCTAACAAAACCTAAAACCTAGTCTAGCTAGGGGGTAAGTAAACCCCCATGACATATTTGACAAAGTTCGTTAATGAAGGTTCTTGGCCGACCAGAAATTGTGATCCGAGTTGCCAGTCGAATACTTTGTTAACATCACCCTCTTGTCTGACTTTTAAAATTTGTTTGCTGTTCTATTCTTTGAAAACGAATCATTAATCAAAATGGTCTATAGCCGGGGAATATTCAACACTGGAATCCCAAAACAATTCTAAGACCAAAAAAAAACCTTTCAAACGTACAAAAATCTAATTTTTATTGAAATTTGATTTTTAAGAAAATTTCCCCATGTTTTATTTTTAATCGAAATCTTTTTTTATAAAAAAACTCATTAAGATTATGTTCTTATATTTCTTTCAAATCTTATTGTTATCAAAAAATTTATCGAAATGTATTATTTCGCCAATTTGTTAAAGAACATTTCTTTGGAATTTATGGTTATCGAAAATTTTGTCAAAATTAATTGTTTTCAAAAAATTTTTCAGTGCATATCAGGTTATGCAACGATTTGCACCATTCTTAACACAGTTCAGCCAAATCGAATGAGAATTCCACCGTCCAGTGGCTCAAGAAGTCAAGACCCAAGATCGGTTAATATGGCATCCAATCAGGTATAAACCGATTTCAACCATACTTAGAAAAGTTATTGGAAGTGATACCAAAACACTACGTGCAAAATCGAAGATGAATTGCGTCCTCTAGAGGCTCAAGAAGTCAAGATCCAAGATCGGTTTATACGGCAGCTATATCAAAACATGGACCGATATGGCCCATTTACAATCCCAACCGACCAACACCTATAAGAAATATTTGTGCAAAGTTTCAAGCGCATAGCTTTACTCTCTCGAAAGTTAATGTGCTTTCGTCAGTCAGACGGACGGACGGACAGACGGACGAACATGGCTAAAAATGTCATGACGATCAAGAATATATATACTTTTTGGGGTCTTAGAAGCATATTTCGAGGTTTCGAATGACGAAATTAGTATACCCCCATCCTATGGTGGAGGGTATAAAAATGACATCGCAATTTAATTTTTTATACAATTTTTATTTTGTTTATTCTATTTTTCGTAATTTTTCTTTCAAAAAAAATTTGGTACACATTTTGTTGCTAAGAAAATTTTATCCAAATTTTTTTGTTATCGCAAATTACGTCAAAGTTTTATTTTTATCGAAAATTTCTGTTATCGTAATTTTCGCCGAAATTTTATTGTTTATTGTTTTTTTTTTATTGAAATCATGTTGAAATTTTATTGCTATCGGTTTTTCGTCAATATTTTAGTTTTATAGCTACTTTTGTCCAATCGTAATTTTCCTTTAAAAAAATGATAAAATTTTTTGGCTAAGAAAATTTTATCCAAATTTTTTTGTTATCGCAAATTTCTTCGAAATTTTATTTTTATCGAAAATTTCTTGTTTTCGAAAATTTCTGTAATGGAAATTTTCGTCGAAATTTTATTGTTATCGGAATTTTTCGTCATAATTTAAGATTTATAGCAAGTTTTGTCCAATTTGTTAAATTGACATCTTGTTGATATTTTATTGCTATCAAATTTTTTTATTAAAATTTTTATTTTATATCGTTAAAATTTTATTGCTTTCGAAAATTTATTTTTAAGCAACTTTTGTGATTTTCTTATATTCAAAATTTCTTTGAAATTGTTCATTGTTATCGAAAATTTTTTCGAAATTTTTGTTTTTTTTTTCGAAAAATTATCGATATTTAGTTTTTAACGACAGTCTGTTGAAATATAATTTTTTTGGAATATTGTGACAAATATTTATAGTTGTCGAAAACGTTTTTGAAATTTTAAAATTTTATAGTTATCGAAAATTGTGTCGAATGATTATAGTTATCGATAAGTTCATAGAAATTTTACGAATATCGATATTTAATAGTTTTCGAAATTTTATAGACATCGATATTTTATACTTTTCGAAACTCTCTAGATATCGATATTTTATAGTTTTCGAAATTTTGTAAAAAATTACTTCGAAAATATTTTGAAATCGGAAATCTAGTCGTGACATATATTTATAGTTATCAAAAACGTTTTTGAAATTTTTAAATTTTATAGTTATCGAAAATTGTATCGAATGATTATAGTTATCGATAAGTTCATCGAAATTTTACAAATATCGATGTTTTATAGCTATTAAAAATTTATATTTATCGAAATTTAATAGTTATCGAAGATATTCCCAAAATTTTAAACGAATTTTTTTCAGAAAATTATGACCAATTTCACTTGTAAAAAATTTCTTCGAAAATTTATTGGAATCGGAAATCTAGTCGAAATGTTATTGTAATCAAAACTTCCGTCGAAATATTAGCTTACTGTCGTCGGAGCTTTAATGTTATCATAAATGATTTTGTTATCGAAAATTTGCCCAACATTTCATTGTTATCAAAAATTTTGTAAAAATTTCGTTTTGACAAAAAATTAATATTGGTAAAAATTCTTGTTGAAATTTTAAAGTCAACGAATACTGTGTCGATATATTATAGTTATCGACCATTTTGTCAAAATTTAATAGTTATCGAAATTTAATACTTATCGAAAATATGCTCAAAATTTTAAACCAATTTTTTTACAGAAAATTTCGACCCATTTCTCTTGTATAAAATTTCTTTGAAAATATATTTAAATCCGAATTCTAGTAGAAATTTTATTGTTATCGATAACTCTGTCAAAATCGTATCTTACTGTCGTCGAAACTTCAACGTTATCAAAAATTGCTTTGTTCCCAAAATTTCTTTATTATTAAAACTTATATCAAAATTTCATTTCTATAGACGTTGACAAAATTTTTTTTTACAAATAAAAATTTTAAGAAAATTTAATAAAATTAAATTTTGACAAAATTTTTTTGAAAAATTAAATTTTGACAAAATTTTTTTGAAAAATTAAATTTTGACAAAATTTTCTTGAAAAATAAAATTTTGACAAAATTTTCTTGAAAAATAAAACTTTGACAAAATTTCCATAAAATATAGAAATTTTAAATTGAATATAATATAATTGAAACTGCTTTAATACTTACTCTGTTTCATTGTTTTCAAACACCAATTCGCCTTGTTGTGGTTCAAAATCTTTGCCACCCTTGGCCGTACCATCCTCTGTCCAATAGGGGATGATTACTTTGCCGCGCGCACCCGAATAACGTTGCACTTTGAGTTCATAAGCACCGACCGATTCAACCAATTCGTGATCTTTTTGGCTAATTGCAAAGATGCCAGCATGATCGTCATCCAATATCATGACTGTGGCCACTTTCGGTACCGACAGGACGGCCGGTTCTGATGGATTACTGAGACGCACATAGAAATGTTCGTCCTGTTCGAAGACGTCGTCATCGATTACCTCGATCTTGAAGCGTTGCTCATCGACGCCGGGCGGGAAGGTGAGTACACCCTTTTTGCCCACATAATCGCTGCCTGCCTCGGCGCTACCATCTTCTGTCTGATATTCGACAGTGGTGTAGCCGGAGAGATCGCCGCGTCTGACGACGCGCACCTCGAATTCGCCACAACTCTCCATGACCGTATAGTGGCCGGGTTCAAAGAAAATGCGCAGGGGAGCCTCCTCTTCGTCGGCCACAACATCGACACGTTGCAGCTGGGCCTTGACCTCGCTCAAATCGCTTTGGGCGCGCTCTTGAATTTTGCGCATGATATTGCCGCTGCCCATCATTTTGCGAGTGGCCTGAATGCGATAGAAGGCCCGCGACTTGGGACCACGATTGATCATTTGCTCCTGTGCCATCATTTCTAATTGCTCCAGATCACTTTGTGGATACTTTTTGCGCAGGTCCTTAAGCAACGAAATGTATTCACGTCGTGCCTCCTCGAAATCTTTCATCTCCTCCGTGTCCTCCAAAGCTTTGATCTCATTGTCTTGCTGGTTCATTTCTAGCGCTGCGTCGCCCTCAGCGCTCACAATAACGCCACGCTTGTTCATGCGATAATTCTTGTCCAGGTATTTGTAAATCAATAGGCGGCGATCCGCAATGTAAGCGGTCAACACGGTAGCCGGGAAGAACATGAAGGTCAACAGACCCTCCCACACCTCGACGCGACCGGGTGAGATTTGGGCCAGGATGAGATATAACCAGATGTAGGCGAATACCGACCACGTGGCCGTGACAAAGAACACACGCAAATGCTTGATTTTACGCACCTCTCCATCGGGAACAACCAAAACGCACAAAGCTATAATCACGAAGAGATTGTAGGCGGCCGAACCCACAATGGTGCCGGGACCCAGATCGCCCGCCTCAAAGTTCTTGGCAAACATCTCAATGACAGAGAGCAGAATTTCCGGGGCACTCGAGCCCAAAGCCATAAGCGTCAAATTGGCCACCGTCTCGTTCCAGACGCGCACCACGACAATTTGTTTTTCGCCATTCTTCTTCTTGATCACCACCTCCTTCTCCTTGGACGTGATTACTTCAATTGCTCCCATAAAGCGATCGGACACAATCGAAACGCCGATAAACAGGTATATCATGGCAAAGAAATAACACAAGCCACGAGCCACGCGATCTCCCGTGCTGAGATTTGTTTGGGGCATCCATATGGGGACAACTAGACCTTCGGTACAGAGACCTTCGGAGCCTTGCGCGAGCGCTACTGAGACATTTTCGAGCGCCGCCTCCGATGTGGTCTCAACTGACGCCGGTGATGATGCATTACTGTGACCATCGTTGTCATCATCAGGGCCGCCAATCAGGGCATCGGTGACGGTTCTCAAAGTTGTGGACATTGTTTCATCGTTCCCATTGTTCTCATCGTTATTATCATCGGCAGCTAGTGTGAGCGTTATTGTGCAAGACGCCAAGAGCATACAAAGTGCTACTGCGAGCAGCTGTATCGACGACGACGCTAATCGTTTCGGTAGAAACCGACCCATCTTATCTATTGTATTGTTCAAATAAAATGGGTGAGAGTGTTTGTAGGAAATTTTGTTCTCTCCTCCCCAATTTAGGGCTCTCTCGCTTGCTCTCTCTCTCTCTCTCTCGTTAGTGATTTAAAATTATGATTGCGGTTGTTGCTCTTTCTATGGTGAAGGTGGAGGTGGAGGGTGTTGGTGGTGTAGCGCTGATGTGGTTAGCAGCTGTGGCTGTTGTTGTTGCTGTTGAAGAACACGCCTTCTATTCGCCCACGTCTGCTGCGTTGCCAGGGGTGTTCTTCCACTCACACAGTGTTAGCGCGCAGTTGGCACAATAAACAGCTGTTAGCGCAATAGCTCCTACAACAATCGACAAAAAATATTTACAATAAGCGTTTGTGGCGTCTTTACTTTGAAGAGATATCTGCAGAGAGAGGGAATAAATCACTCTCTCAGTTGCTCTATGGTTATGGACGGCTGAAGCTTAAAGAGTTCGCTTAGCTTGGCTGGGCTTGCTTGGTGTTGTTGTCTGGTGAAGCTGTGGTGTCTCTCTAGATATTTGTTTGTTGTTGCCAGTATGGTGTCTACTCTAAGCTTTGCTTTGTGTGTGTATGAGTTCTATGATAGAAGTGATCGTTTTGTGGTGGTCTGAGGCTTTGGCTTTATTGTATGTTTAAGCTTATGACTAATTTTGGAAGAAGCGTTTCTTGGATTGATTTTTTTTTTTCTTTTCTGGAGTTTCTGTCTTGGTTTTTGTTTTCGTTCAAAGCGATTTGGTTTGGTGCTTTTAGTGCGAAAAAGGGGTGCTTAAAGCTTGTGAGTGTGTGTGTGTTTTTTTTCCTTTTTTTTAAATTTAGATTTAGTTAATTTTTTGTCTCAATTCTATTTTGGAAGGATATGGGAAGGTGGTGCCTTTGTTTTGCTTTTGTTGAGTGCAGCTTTTGTCTCTCTCTCTCTCGCTCTCTTTCTCTGGTGTTTGTTTGTTGTCGTTGGTATGTATAGCTTTGCTATTCTATCTGTAGTTAGGTGATTGTGGGAAGAGAAGACAGAGAAGTGTGGCGTGCTCTATAAACTATGAAGCTTTAGATTCTCAACATTTACTACATTTGCTCTCTTTTGCCGCTTGGCTTGGCTGGGGGGACAAGAAATGAATGAACAAAGCTTGGCTTGGCTTCGGTGTGTTCTTGCACGACTGGGATTTCGTTGCTTAGCGGTTATCTTCGATTCTTTTTTCTTAATTTCTCAAAACGGCTGCAGCTAATCCAATGTCCTCTTTCTGAAGTTTAGCCAATTTCGTTTTGGATTCGTTAGCACTTTCTTTTTGTTTTCTTTTTTTGGAAAAATTTTGCTTAATGTGTAGCGTTATATCGGGTGCGTTTGCTCGTTGAAAGTAGATTTGCATTCGTGGTTAAATACTATCTGGCCATTTTTAGTTTGAACGTGATTCAGATGGGGATAGGCCTGAAAGAAAAAGAAAAAAAATTCTAATGATTACTTCATTAAATTAAATAAAAACAAAAACAACAAATCTTATATAAAAATTTTAATTTTATTTTATATCATACTGGCCGAACCGGGCCCACTCCGCTGCAATTGGTGTAAATTTGCAAAAAATTTAGCTGGAAGTCATTCGCGTACTTTATTTGCCAGCAGAAGAGAGCGCGAGAGAGAGAAAATTTTGACAGTTCGAAAAAGATAACCTGCAAATTTCTACTGGGTCTTTTTTGCCGGCAGAAATTTGCAACTTTGAACAGATGTTTTGTAAAGATCATCTGTTTTATAAAAAAGCAGCCGTTACATTAAAATGCAAAAGCTAACACCATTTAATGAAGAAATAGTTTTACCTCAAGTCGGTGGTACATTAGAAGGTAAGCGCAAAATTTGGAAAATCTTGAGAAATTAAAACATTGTAGCTTTCCAGACATCAAGAAAGGAGCAATGACCGGTTTCCTAAGTGTTTTGATGGAATCATCCTCATCCGAGAGGTACGATGAAACCAACACCGTTCCTTTGAATTTATTAAGGAGGGGAGATACTGCCATGCGATTAAGTGGGTCTGGTTGGGCAGTTAAAAGTTGCACACACTGGGATTGAAAAAATTAGTTCAAATTAGTCTGCCAATTGTGAACGGATACAGATATCTTCAATGATAACACAGTGTACGTAGCCGCCACATGACCAAATAGAAAGCTCCCTTAGCCTCACATCAGTGGTCGCGGCAATTTGTCTAGCCACAATATCCAAAAACATTAGGTGTAGAGTCCAAGGTTCCTTTGTCCGCACACCGCAAGCGCTGCCGACAAGGGACTTGAGATGTAAAGCAGTTGTAGTCCTGTGCAGCCTTCGAAATGCATGCTGATGCTCGACGAATGGAAATTGTCCAACGGGAGGATCAGAAGGAGTAGACCCTCATGCATCTTGGCCACTGATGAAAGAAGACAGATGGGTTTGTACGACTTCCCCTTGCTCGAGTCCTTTCCAAGTTTCAGTAGCGGGATCACACTGCCCATCTTCCAAACATGGGGTACTATAGTTGTGTTCAGACAGGCTGACGACAGTTGTAAGGTACTTGACTCCAGGCAGATCCAGATTCTTCATCATCAGTGTAGAGATTTCGTCTGCGATCAACGCAAGGCGCCAAACACTTGGTGTCCCACATTTGGATAACAGATTCGTATTCTTCTACCAAATTCCTTTGGTTTGGTGCCATGGCCAGTAAATAAGTCCTGTTTGGGGGGTGTTTTGGGGAATTAACCAAGACCCCAAGAAATTTCGTGTCCTAGTCCCCAGTACCTTGCAATTGTGCCCCATATTGCCATGGTCGGTAAATATGTACGATTTAGGGGTTTTTTGGGGAGTTGGGTTGTCCCTTTACATCGTGTTCTACTCTCAAATATAGTTTTTTTGACCCCCATAACGCCCTGGGGTTAAGGGAAATATGTGGAAGGAGGCGTCCCCTGTACACTTGGCCCCCAAAAAGGAAATCAAATTTGTTTTCTAATCTCAAATTAACTTTCATTGGAGGCCCTTATTACAATCACCAGCTAATATGCCCGGGTGGGCCCTAAAAACTATTAACATAGTGCTCCTCTTTGAGCCCCAAATTGTCATGGTGAACAAATAGGTCCTATTTGGGGCTTGTTCTTGGGATGGGAAGTGCCATAGACAGTTAGTCCCGAAAGCTGATATCAGATTCGCACTCTACTCCCAAATATCTATAAGCCCCATATTTCCGCCGTCGGCAAACATGTCCGGCTTGAGGGTTGGGAAGGCGGTGATATCGCACTGAAAATATATATTAGATTCATATTTTACTCTAAAATACCTATTATTTGAGCCCCATATTGCTAAGGTCGGTAAATGTGTCCCCTTTGGGAGGTGCATTGGGGAAGGGCGACCTTATAGACACTTTTTATCGAATATTGATATCCGATTCGCTCTCTATTCTCAAAAACCTTCCATTTGAGCCACATATTGCTAAGGTCGGTAAATGTGTCCTCTTTGAGGGTTGTTTTGGTGGAGATGCGCTCCCAAACACTTGGTTCCAAATTTGAATACCAAATTCGTACTCTACTCTAAAATACATTTTATTTGAGCCTCATATTGCCATGGTCAGTAAGTAAGTCCTGTTTGCTCTACACCCAAATACCTTTAATTTAAGCCCCATATCGCCATTGTCGGTAAATATGCGCGATTTAGGGGTGTTTTGGGGGTGGAGCGGAGCCCCGAACTCATGACTCAATATTTGAACATAACATTCGTATTCCACTCTCAAATACCTTTCATTTGAGTCCCATATTGTCGTGATTGATCTATAAACATATTTGGTGAGTTTTTGGGGTAGGGCGGGGGGCCGCCCTATCCGAAATTTGGATATAACATTTTTGATTTTAGGTTACTATAAGAGAGCGCACAAAATTTCGCTTAAATCACACCACTCATCTCTATGATTTGGCGTTTCTGAAAATAAGGGTAAGGGGAGCGCAGATAAGCCCCATTTATTATCCGATTTTGCTAAAATTAAAAGATTTGGATATAGCTGCCATATAGACCGATCTCACCCTTTAAGGTCTTGGGCCCATAAAAGGTGCATTTATTGTCTGATTTCGCCAACATTTGGGACAGTGAGTTGCGTTAGGCACTTCAACATTTTTGCGCATTATGGCATAGATCGGACCAGATTTGGATATAGCTGCCATATAGACCGATCTCACCCTTTAAGATCTTGGGCCCATAAAAGCCGCATTTACTATCCGATTACGCCGAAATTTGGAACAGTGAGTTGTGTTAGGTTCTCCGACAACATTCTGCAATTTGGCCCAGATCGGTCCAGATTTGGATATAGCTGCCATATAGACCGATCTCTCCATTTAAGGTCTTGGGCCCATAAAAGGCGCATTTATTGTCCGATTACGCCGAAATTTGGAACAGTGAGTTTTGTTAGGTTCTTCGACAACATTCTGCAATTTGGCCCAGATCGGTCCAGATTTGGATATAGCTGCCATACAGACCGATCAGCCGATTTAGGGCCTTAAGCCCGTTAAAGGCGCATATATCATCCAACGTCGCTGAAATTTCGTACATTGAGTTATGTTAGACCCCTCAACATCTTTACGCAATGCGGCACAAATCGGTTCAGATTTGGATAAAGCTGCCATATAGACTGATCTCTCCATTTAAGGTCTTGGGCCCATAAAAGCCGCATTTACATTTACATTGACTTCTTGAGCAGAAATTTTGAATGAGGTGCTTCGTTTGATTTCCAACAACTGTGTTAAGTATGGTGTAAATCGGTGCATAACATGATATAGCTGCCATATAAACCGATCTGGGATCTTGGCTTCTTGAGCCTCATTCTCATCGGATTTGGAAGAAATTTTGTACAACGGCTTCTCATTACCTTCAACATACGTGTCTAATATGGTATGAATCGATTAATAGCTTGATACAGCTCCCATATAAACCGATCTCCCGATTTTGCTTCTTGAGCCCCTACAAGGCGCAATTCTCATCCGAATGAACTGAAAGTATGACTTCTGCAATGTTCAGCATTCATTTATGTTCCGAAACGGACTATAACTTGATATAGCTCCAATAGCATAACAGTTCTCATTCAATATTCTTTGTTTGCCCGAAAAGAGATACTGCGCATAGAACTCGACAAATGCGATCCATGGTGGAGGGTATATAAGATTCGGCCCGGCAGAACTTAGCAAGCTCTTACTTGTTTGATTTTAATTTTTTTTTTTTTTTTTTTTTGTTTAGACATTTGAAATCGAGGCAATTGTTTAATTTCGCTGTGTATAGGTGTTGCCTGGCTGAGCATGTGATGTTTGTCGGTATCATGTCCCGATAAATATTCAATAAATTTTGGCATTGCAAGAAAATGATGCTAACGATGCTATAATCTTTGCCGCCGCCTTCGACTACATCGATTTCAGGTAATATTACGTTTTGTGTTTATTTGCCAGTATTTTAGGTAAATAAACGCACTCATTGAGTGTATTATGTGCATTTCTTGCTTTATATGTACATACGTATGGTAGCTAATGAATACTCGAAGTTTTTGGTATTGTATGGTGATTCACACAGTCTCTATCGGTACGAGTATTTCATGAACTTCCAGATAGGCAAATGTTTAATTTAAGCAAAATTACAAGGCATGCAATGTATGGAGGAAGTCTAAAGGGGTCATATTGGTGACCACAAGGCCAAGGTTGCTTCCTCATAAGCTATGTCGGTGTATTTTGGGTACTAAACGCTCCGGTAAACTTCTGGGTTTCAGCATACGGCAGTCTAAAGCAGGAACTGAGAAATAATCGAATCTTATATATAAAAATCAATCTGTATTTGTTTGTTTGTGTCTTCCTTATAGACTCAGAAACGGCATAATGGCGCGGACCCTCCCCCTTACCGTAATTTTCAGAAACGCCAGATCTCAGAGATGGGTAATGCGATTTAAGAGAAATTTTGAGTGCTCTCATATAGTACCTCAAAAATAAAAATTTCGTATCCAATTTCTGATGGGGTACCTAGGGGGGCCGCCCCATCCTAAAACCTACCAAACAAATATTTAGACCAATCACATCAATATGGGACTCAAATGAAAGGTATTCAGGATAAGAAAACGTATCTGATGTTCAATTGTCGGACCAAGTGTTAGGGGGATCACCCCAACCCCCAAAACACCCCTAAATCGGCCATATTTACCAACCATGGCAATATGGGACTCAAATGAAAGGTATTTGTGAGTAGAATACGAATCGTATATCCAAATGTGGGACCACATTTCTGGGGGTCCACACCTTCCTCAAAACACCCCCCAAACAGGACTTATTTACTGACCATGGCAATATGGGGTTTAAATAAAAGGTATTTGAATGTAGAATTCGAATCTGATATCCAAATAAGGGACCAAGTGTTTGGGGGGCCGCTTCTCACCAAAAACATACCCCAAGGGGACAAATTTACGACCATATGAATATGGGGCTCAAATGAAAGTTCTTCGGGAGAAATTCACGAATCTGATATCAATATTCGGGAAAAGTGTCTATGGGGCCACACCACCCAAATTGAAAGTATTTGCTGACTATTGCAATATGAGGCTCAAATAAGAGGGTTATTAGAGTAGAACACGAATCCGACATACATTTCAAGTTCGCCCATCCCCCAAAACGCCCCCCAAGCCGGTCATGTTTGCCGACTATGGAAATATGGGTGTCAAATTAAAGGTATTTGGGAGTAGACCACGTATCTGATAACAACATTTGGGACCAACTGTCTAGGGGACATCCCACCACCATAACAACCCCCAAATAGGACGTAGTGGCTTACCAAGACAATTTGGGTCTTCAAGACAGTGGAGCTCGATATTCATAATTTTTAGGGCCCATACCCCAAACCGGACATATTTGCTGACTTTTGCAATAAGGAGTTTAAATGAGATTAGAAAACAAATTTATTATCCAATTTTGAGGCCAATGGCAATATGGGGTTCAAATAAATCATAAATTGATATATGAGAATAGAGCACGTTGCACATATATTTTCGGGGCTTAGAGTTTGGGGGACCACCCCAATCTCCAAAACACCCCTAAACCGGGCATATTTACCGACCCTGTCAATGTGGAGCTTAAATGAAAGGTCATGGGCGGTAGATCAAGAATTAATACCCACTTTCGAGATCAATTCTATGGGGGTCTACCCCTTTCCCAAAATACCCCACAAATAGCAATTTTTTTACGGACCATCGCAATATGGGGCTCAAATACAGGTATTTTGGAGTAGAATACGAATTTGATATCCAAATGTAGGACCATGTATTTAGGCCATCACCCCTTCCCCAAAACACCCCCAAAGGGTAAAAATTTTTAGACCATGCCAATATGTGGCTCAAATAAAAGGTATTTGGGATTAGAAAACGAATTTGATATCCTATTTTGGGGCCATGTGTTTGGGGGACGCCTCATCAGATACATCTAAAATCAAAAGGGACAATAAAGGTCACAAAAGAAAGGTAGAGTAGAATACGAATATGGTATTAAAATTTGAGTCTAAGTACCCATTGGGCCGCCCAACCCCAAAACTCCTCCAAATAGACATATTGGACGTTCATTTCAATATGGAGCCCAAATCAAAGGTATTCGGGAGTAGATTTCGAATCTGGCAAACAAAATCAGATCGAAGTAAAGGGGGTCACGCCACCCCTCAAGTTTTCTTAGTTTGTGTACGTTTGTCTAGAAGAAAACATAGGCTATATAATTTTGAGATATCGGGGCGGACGCTTCCCCTTACCCCAAAAACGCCACCCATATCCGAATGTGTTCCGATGGGCAAAATAAGGGTATCAAATGAAAGCTATTGGAGACCAGAAACGAATATGATATTAAAATTTTGGGTCCAAGTACCCAGCGGGCCTCGCAAATGTCGCCAACATTTAGAGGGGATAACCACCGCTTTCTCCTATGTTCTCGCCAGGATTCGAACGCGTTCAGCGTCATAGGCTACAAAGGCACGATTTCGATATCCGCATTTAGGGCGAAGTGTTCCCACCCTAAATAGATATTAGAGAGTTAAAGAAGGCGCAGCGGAGCGGGGCCGGTTTGGATAGTTATTAATAAATGTTTCGTGAAAACAATAATCAAAAAAAATCTCTTTGAAAACTTGAATTCTCCACAAATCTACAACTAAAGTCCCTGTACATACGCACATTGGAAGCTGTTGAAAGTCATTTTGAACGAGCCATAAGGTATTTCCGTAGATTGCCATTTACTTTTGTTGTTCTCCATCTTTTCCATTAGTCTATGCGTCTGTTTTGCATCTTGCCCTCGGCCCCTAACACTTTTTCTTTATGGATTTTGTCGGTGTTGTAAACATTATCAGGGCAATAAAAACCCCATCAAATAGTTTAATTGGTGCCGCAAAACTGTTGCTAGAATATTTCTCAGAATAGTTGCTAAAGAAGGCGAAGTGGGACGAATAGGAGGGAGATGCCACAATAGATTCAAGTACATTGAACTATTTTTACCAGCTAGCCCTGTGGGGCCACTTAACTTGCCCCCTTATGTTTGAGGCTATTGGCAGAACGATTATTTTTCACTTTTAATTATTTTACTCAAAATGGTTCCGATTTCGAAAAAACAAAATAAACCTCAGACATGTTGACAAATTGCCAGCCAGATGTGATTTGTTTAGGTTTTGGTTTTGCAGTCATGTAAATTATTTTGACTCATTTGAATTGGGCAATCATTAACTGTTGATGTGGAGGAAGAGGACGAGAACGAGGAGGAGCAGGGTGAATTAGGCCTGCCACTACACTCAACATTGCAACAGAAAACAAGAAATTGAGCAATTTCCACCTTATGTCAAATTGTCTTCCTTATCCCCATTTCATTTACTTTTGATTTTTCTCTCCAAATGAGCACAGGAAAATCAAAATTAGAAATCAAGAATTTTTGTCACATCTTCCATCGACGTGGGTTGTTGGTAGACCACAACATCCGCAACAGGCATTCCAACGAGCCAACTGTCTGCCTTCACATCCCAAATCAATATGAGCAGCTGTCTGTCTATAACACGGTGGCAGTGGCGATAATGATGAGATTGCTCTGGCGCGGCCGGTATTGCCGTCTTTTGGTTTTGTTTTCAACAAAGAGAGGTAATCTGGGAACTTTTGTTAAAAAATTTGACAATGAAATTTCCTTGAACTTTTCATAAATTGTAGAGTATGACTGTAGTGAAAAAAGGTGGAAAACGTCCCTCCCCAAAAAACACCAAACAAACGGCCATGTAAGCCGATTGTTCGGAAGTACAGTGCGTATGTATAGCAAATGTCGGAGTGGCTGCCCCAACATCAAATGAACTTGTTTCCCCATTTGGGGGGGGAGGGTCGGCCCCTCAACCGCTTGACTCCATATTAGAATATCACACTCGTTTTCCACTCTTAAATACCTTTCATTTGAGTCCCATATTGTCGTATTTGGTCTATAAATATATATTTGGTAGGTTTTTGGGGCGGGCGTCCCCCCTAGGTATCCCCTCCAGAATTTGGATATAAAATTTTTATTTTAAGGTTACTATAAGAGCACATAAAAGTGGGCTTAAATCGCACCACCCATCTCTGAGATCTGGCGTTTCTGAAAATTAGGAAAAGGGGGAGGGTCCGCCCCCCCCTCAGATATCAAAAAATATAGTACCCTATTTTCACCTCCGGACCATTATGTACCATCTGCAAAAAAATACAGAACAGAAAAACAAGCAAACCAACAAACAAACACAAATTGATTTTTATATATAAGACTCGCTGGACAGGGTCCGCTCCGCTGCGCCTTCTTTTATTCTCTCATTTTATCTGAGCCCTATACTGGCACGATCAAAATATATTTCCTGTTTGGGGGTGCTGGTACGGCCTTTCAGATATTTCGCCCCAACGTGAATATCACATTGGTGCTCTACTCCCAAGCATCTTTCATTTGAGCCTTAGATTGCTATGGTCGGTAAATATGTCCGGTTTGTTGGTATTTTTGGTGGTGAAGTGGACCCCTATATATCAGATTTGTTCTCCAGTCTCAAAAATTTTACATTTTGAACCCCTTATTGTCATTATAAATGGCATTATTGTCATTATAAACTTCCATTTAGCGGGCATTGGAGGCAGAAGGCTTTCAGCAGTAGAATACGAATATGGTGTCAAAAATTGGATCCAAATACCTGAGACGTGCCCCAAGAATACCGCTCAAAATAAATAGTGGACCGATTGGGACTATATAGAACCCCAATATTAAAAATTGGATTCAAGTATCTAGGAAGCCGTCCCAAATCCAAAAGTACCTTCCAAAATCAAAAGTGGACCGACCGGGACCATATGGGACTCCAATTAAAGGTATTGGAGAGTAAAGTACGAATTTTATTACCGACCTCTCCTCCCAATAAAAACAACACCAAACTGTAATGTCGGGAGGGGGGCCACCGTAGCGCAGATGTTAGCATGTCCGCCTACGACGCTAAACGCTTGGGTTCTATTCCTGGCGAGAACATTAGAAAAAATTTCAGATCTTTGGAAGGAGAGAACACTTTTTACCCTCAAATTGGGATAGACACGGGAGGACCCGCGGATCTTTAAAAATGTGGTATCCCAAGTGATAGCTTTGAAATATGATTTTGAATGTAGATAACCAATACAAAAAAAAATTAGTTAGTGTGGATCTGAACGATACCCCTAACCCTGAATATTTTGATAGCCACCTTAAAATGCTTGACATTATGGGGCCCAAACAAAATCGTCTTCTAGCACGATGCTGATATTATTTCAGGATCCGCCGCCACGGAGGCCACCGTAGCGCAAAGGTTAGCATGTCCGCTAATGACACTGAAAATTCTGGGTCCGAATCCTGGCGTGACCATCAGAAAAAAATTTCAGCGATGGTTTTCCCTCCAAATGCTGGCAACATTTGTGAGGTACTATGCCATGTAAAACTTCTCTCCAAAGAGGTGTCGCATTGCGGCACGCCGTTCGGACCCGGCTACAAATAGGAGGCCCCTTATCAGTGAGTTTAAACTTGAATCATTGATTTGTGAGAAGTTTGCCCCTGTTCCTTAGTGGAATGGGAAAAATTTGCAATTTTCTAAAGGTATTTGGGAGCAGAGCGCCAATATGATATCCACGTTGGGGCGAAATATCTGAAAGGCCGTGCCAGCACCCCCAAACAGGAATTATTTTCTGACCGTGCTAGTAGAGGGCTCAGATAAAAATGAGGGAGTCAAAGAAGGCGCAGCTGGGCGGGCCCTGTACAGCTAGTCTTATATATAACAAGTAAAAGCGTGCTAAGGTCGGCCGGGGCGAATCTTGGGAACCCACAACCATGGTTTCTGTTAAAATATGGGAGCTATATCTGGTTATAGACCGATCTAGACCGTACATGGCCCAGTTGTTAAGAGTTATAACAGAACACTATGTGCAAAATTTTAGCCAAATCGGACAAAAATTGAGGCTTGTAGGGGCTCAAGTAATCAAATCGGGAAATCGGTTTATATGGGAGCTTTATCAGGTTATAAACCGATTTGTACGCTACTTGGCACAGTTATTGGAAGTCATAAAAGAAAACTATGTGCAAAATTTCAGCCAAATCGGACAAAAATTGAGGCTTGTAAAGGCTCAAGAAGTCAAATCGGGCAATCAGTTTATATGGGAGCTTTATCAGGTTATAGATCGATTCGAACCATACTTGGCACAGTTGTGGAGAGTTATTACAGAACACTATGTGCAAAATTTTAGCCAAATCGGACAAACCTTGAGTCTTGTAGAAGAAGTCAAATCGGGAGATCGGTTTATATGGAAGCTTCATCAGGTTATAAACCGATTTGAACGGTACTTGGCACAGTTGTTGGAGGTCACAACGGAATACTATATGCAAAATTTCAGCCAAATCGAACAAAAATTGCGGCTTTCAGAGTCTCAAGAAGTCAAATCTGGGGATCGGTTTATATGGGAGCTATATGTAAATCTGAACCGATATGGCCCATTTGCAGTCCCCAACGACCTACATCAATATTAAGTTTCTATGCAAAATTTCAAACAGCTAGCTTCATGCGTTCGACCTCTATCGTGATTTCGACAGACGGACGAACGGACATGGCTACATCGAAATGTCGGTACAATCCAGAATACATATACTTTATGGGGTCCTAGATCAATATTTGGAGGTGTTACCAACGGAATGACTAGATTAGTATACAACCATTCTATGGTAGTGGGTATAACAATGGGGAATCAAGTGATAGCTTTTTTTGAGTAGAGTGCGTCATTCAAATTTGTTTTCAAGTGGCAGATGTGGTGTGGCGCATAACCCTCACCCACCAGTTGATCAATCATAATGGCTTAACAGGGCACTAAGTGATTTAATTAATTTGGGGAAATAACTAAATGTAGGCCGCCATAACCCCAAAATGATGACGTTCAGCTTGATAGCAGGTTGCAAACCTTAACGTTAAGGTTGCAACCATTTTTAGCTCATCGATAGACAAGACCAAACAATGTACTGCTGGGGAACAATTTTTTGTTCGATGGTTTTACGTGGTTTAATCGCCACCGCGATAGTTCTTTTCCACAGAAAATCATTCAATATGGCAATTTGATTTGATTTAATAAAAGACTAAATGATGACTATTTGACATGACGACATGATGATCAATTTTATAGACTTTAAGCCACTCCAAGCGAGAAACACTAACATTTACATTAGCGCCATCTATTGGCTGTTTTCAATTGTATTTAGTTGATCCAACTGAAAACAGCCAGTAGAGGGCGCTAATTTGGAGAGATAGAGAGAGAGAGGGCAGAGTGATCAAAATTGATCAAACAGCATATATCTTTGTCATGACAACCTATAGGTCCTTTGAATATAATGGGTTGCCCAAAAAGTAATTGCGGATTTTTTAAAAGAAAGTAAATGCATTATTAATAAAACTTAGAATGAACTTTAATCAAATATACTTTTTTTACACTTTTTTTCTAAAGCAAGCTAAAAGTAACAGCTGATAACTGACAGAAGAAAGAATGCAATTACAGAGTCACAAGCTGTGAAAAAATTTGTCAACGCCGACTATATGAAAAATCCGCAATTACTTTTTGGGCAACCCAATAGAAAACTAAAATATAGGAATTTCGTTGCGGTTCTTTGCGGTATTATTTTTTAACTTTCCCAACCTAAGACGGGCCTTAACAATAGGTGTTTTAGTAGGTAGTTTATTATCGGGCGCAGCAGAGCGAGCCGGACTCAGCTAATCTTATATGTAAAAATCGATTTGTTTTTGTTTGTTTGTTTGTCCCGTTTAGACTCAAAAACGGCTGAACCTATTTTTTGAAATTTTCGCAGATGATGCATAATGGTCCCGTGGTGAAAATGGGGTACAATATTTTCGGAATCTTAGGGGGGACGGACCCTCCCCCTTACACAAACTTTCAGAAACGCCATATCTCAGAGATGGGTGGTGCGATTTAAGCGAAATTTTGTGTGCGCTCTTCTATAGTAGCCTAAGACCTAAAATTTGATAACCAACTTTCGGATGGGGTACCTAGGGGGGACGCCCTACCCCAAAAACCCACCAAATATATTTATATACCAATCACGACAATATGGGACTAAAATGAAAGTTATTTGAGAATGTAAAACGAATGTGATATTCATATATGGAGTCAAGTGTTGGGGGGGCCGCCCCACCCCCCAAAACACTCCTATATCGGACATATTTTCCGACAATGGCAATATGGGGCTCAGATTAAAGGTATTTGGGAGTAAAGCACGAAATTGATATCCAGTTTTGGGACCAAGTTCCTGAGGGTCCTCCCCTTCCCAAAAACACCCCCCCAACAGGACTTATTTACTGACCATGGCAATATCGGGCTCAAATAAAAGATATTTTAGAGTAGAATACGAATCTGATATCCAAATGTGGAACCAAGTGTTTGAGGGGGGGCGCCCCTTTCCCAAAACAACTGCCAAAGAGAACAAATGTACCGATCATAGCAATGTGTGGCTAAAATGAAAGATCTTTTGGAGTAGAGCACGAATCTGATATCAACATTCGGTAAAAAGTGTATGAAGGGAAGCCCCTCCCAAAAGCAACCCCCAAAGAGGACAAATATAGAATATGAATATATTTTCGTGGCCAAGTCACCGCCTGGCCTCCTCAACCCCCAAAACACCCCCTTCAAACCGAACATGTTTGCCGACTACGGAAATATGGGCCTCAAAGGTATATGGGAGTAGAGTACGAATCTGATATGAGCACTCGGGACTAACAGTCTAGGGGACTTCCCACCCCAATAACAACCACCAAATAGGACGTATTTGCACACCTTGACAATTTGGGGCTCAAAAAGAGCAGAGCACGATGTTAAGGGCCCACCCCCAAAACCGGTCATTTAGCAGAATATTGCAATGAGAGATATTTGAGATTAAAAAACGAATATGATTTCCTTTTTTAGGGGCCAAGTGTTTGAGGGATGCCTCATCGCATATACTCCCCTTAAACGAAAGGCAATATGGTGGTCACAAAAATTATATTTGAGAGTGGAACACAATGCTAATATTTTTTCAGGACTAAGTGTTTAGGGAACCACCCAACTCCCCAAAACACTTCTTAATCGGACATACATCTTAACCGACCATGGCAATATTGGGCTCAAATAAAAGGTATTTGGGAGAGGGGCACGAAATTGATACCCATTTTCGGGACCAAGTTTCTGGGGAACAATACCACAAATCCTACAAACTACCAATCTGGGGCTTTTCCATTCCCAAATTCCCATGAGAGTATAGGACTAAGATTAAGTTTTTCTAAAAAGGGGAGTAGATCTTACATCCAAGCTTAGATGATCTTTAATCCTCGAGAGAATTCATAGACCAATACAAATCTTCTTATATATAAAATTCGATTTGTGTTTGTTTGTCGGTTTGTTTGTTTGTTCCGTATAGACTCAAAAAAGGCTGAACCGGTTACCTTCAAATTTTCACAGATTGTGTAGGTACCCTGGAAGGAAAGGGGGGCGGACCCTCCCCCTTAGCCCAAAAGTACTGCCCAAAAAAAAAAGTGTACCGTTCGGGATAATATGGGATTAAAATGAAAGGTATTCAAGAGTAGAGTACGAATTTCATAGTAAAAGTTGGGTCACAGAAGCCTGAGGGACCGCCCCAGCCCCAAAACCTCTTAAAATAGGTTTATTTGACGATCATGACCATATGGGACTCAAATGAAAGGTATTCGGGAGTAGATTAAGAATATGGTCAGGAAAAAGGAATAGGCTTTATAATTTATTGATAACGGAAGGGGGCGTACCCTCCACCATTACCCCAAAAACACCTCCCAAAATCAAAAGTGGACCGATGAAGACAATATGGGTATCAAATGAAAAGTATGTGAGAGTAGATAACGAATCTGACATACAAATTCATGACGACGTATAGGGGGTCACCCCACCCCCACAAAAACGACCAAAATAGGCACATTAGCCAATCACGGAAATAAGGGACTCGGTTTGTTTATTCCGTATAGACTGAAAAACGGCAAAACCGATTTTCTCGAAACTTTCGCACATTGTGTAGGTTGGTCTGGAAGGAAACATAGACTATATATCGGAAGGGGGACAGACCCTCCCCCTTATGCCAAAAATACAACCCAAAATCAAAAGTGAACCCATCGGGACAATATAGGTATCACATGGAAGGTATTGGAGAGTAGAATACGAATATGGTTTTAAAATTTTAGTCCAAATACCCATTGGGCCGCCCCAGCCCCAAACTCCCCCAAACAAACATATTCGACGTTCATTTTAATATGGGACTAAAATGAAAGGTATTCGGGAGTAAATTTCGAATCTGGCATACAAAATCACATCGAAGTATAGGGGGTCATGCCACCCCTCAAAAACGCTATTGGGCCCTTATGACTATATGATACTTGGCTGAACCGATTTTACCCAGCGGGTAGTAGAAAACGAGTTTGGTATCCAATTTTGGAGCCAAGTGTTTTGGGGTATGCCCTAAACTGAACTTCATTGCCGTTGGGAATAAAGAACGAAATTGATATCTAATTTCAGTGCAAAGTGCCGGTGGCCGCCCCAGTCCCAAAACACTCTCCAATCGGTTCATATTTACCGGCCATGGCAATATGGGGCTCAAATCAATGGGATTTGAAAGTGCAGCATGAATATGATATCCATATTTGAATCGAAATGTCTGAGGTGCCATTCCTCTCCTAATGAGAACATTACCACCAAGAATCGAGGTGGGGCAAATTTTCACACATCAAAGCGTGCTTTCCGATTCAACTTTAAACTCAATGATAAGGGACCTTTTTTTATAGCCGAGTCCGAAGGGCGTTGCGCAGTACGACACCTCTTTGGGGGAAATTTTTTTTAATTACCATCCATGGCATTGTACCTCGCAAATGTCGGCAACATTAGAAGGGGGATAAACAGCGCTTCGCCAGGATTCGAATGCGTTCAGCGTCATAGGCTACAATGGCACGAATTCGATATCCGCATTCAGGGCGATGTGTTCCCACCCTAAAAAGATATTCGAGAGTTAAAGAAGGCGCAGCGGAGCGGGTCGGTTTGGCTAGTTTTCTATAAAAATCAAATTTTTACAAAATTTTTGCCACAAGTGGAATATGGACAAAAAATGTTTTGCAATCACAATTTGAAAAAAATTGTATAAAAACTTTTATAAGTTCTTTGCTATGCTATTCTTTGAATAGAAAGCATTCGATATGATCTCGAGCTAGAATAAGTACGAAAAATCACAAATTTTATGATGATGATTTTATGATTTAGGATTTTATTCTATATACCAAACTTCTGTCATACCAGCAAAAATTAAATATTCTGGGTTTACATGGAAGCTACATCAGGTTATAAACTGATTTCGGGCGTATTTGGCACAATTCTTGGAAGTAGTAACAGAACACCGCCTGCTTTCAGTCAAATCGGACAAAAATTGCGGCTTCTAATGGCTCAAGAAGTCAAATCTGGAGATCGGTTTATATGGGAGCTACATCAGTTTCTTGACCGATTTGGACTGTTCTTAACACAATTGTTGGAAGTTATAGGGGAACACTACGTGTAAAATTTCAGCCAAATCGGATGAAAATTACGTGTTCCAGGGGCTCATGAAGTCAAATCGGGAAATCAGTTCATATGGGAGCTATATCAGGTTATAGACCGATTTGGACCGTACATTGCACAGTTGTTTCAAATCATAACAGAACCTTACTTGCGAAATTTCAGCCAAATCGGATAAAAATTGCGTCTTTCAAGGGCTCATGAAGTCAAATCGGGAGATCGGTTTATATGGGAGCTATATCTATATCTGAACCGATATGTCCTATTTTCAATCCCCAATGGCCTACATTAATATTAGGTATCTGTGCAAAATTTCAAGCGGCTAGCTTTACGCGTTCGGACGCTATCCTGATTTCGGCAGACGGACGGACGGACATAGCTAGATCGATTCAGAACGTCAAGACGATCAAGAATATATAGACCTCATGGGGTCCCAGAGGAATATTTCGAGATGTTACAAATGGATTGACTAGATTAGTATACCCCCATCCTATGGTGGTGGGTATAAAAAACAAAATTTTCCGCAAATCGAATGTTAAGAAAAAATTTTGTATAAATCGAGTTTTTACAAAAATATCATTAAATTAAAAAAAAAAACTTAAAAAATATAATGTTGACAAAATTGTACACGAAATTCAAAATTAATCAAATACACTATTTTTCTGAAAAAAAAGAAATTATGAAATTCGAAATTTTAAACAAAACTTTCTTTTAAAAAAAAATTTTTAGAAAATCCTTTATAGATTTTTCAAAAAAATCCCCATATTTATCCCAACTCCCACCTTTTATCAAAAAATCAATTTTCCTAATGGCAACACTATCCCAGCAGATGCTTAGCTGCCAAAATATTTGGTCTTCATTTTTGTTTGATACAAAAAAAAAAAAAATTGAGAAAAAAAATACTTTTCATCATCAACTTTTGTTTTTAGGGGCCCTCGTGGCTGCTGCCACCAATAATGGGGAATATTTTTTCTTTTGGAACTTGAAGAGCAAAAGTAAGAGGATCAAGCGGCAGGTATATAGACAATAATGTTCACAATCATCTTCTTCTTCATTGTTGTTGTTCTTGTTGTTGTGTCTACGGGCGGGTGTTCTAAATTTATCCATTTTTTGTTCATCCATTGTTCATTTTTGAAAATATGGAAAATTTGTTGTTTTGTCTGGCTGGCACTGGCTCATTGTTGTTGGCATTAATTGAAAAGTGCTTCATGAAAAGGCAAATGGATGGATGGATAGATATTCTGTCAATGTTGAACTCACAAAAACTGGCAAATTTTCCCAAATAAATGTCAATTGTTGGCATTTGACAGGAAGGTCAAACATGAAAAGAATTTCAAAAAGGTAACACATTCTCAAGAAAAAATTTGCCTAATTGAAGATGTTGGGCAGGAACGACGTTGAATCAAAAGTTTCTTAATGAGTAAAATAACGAAGGTATGCCTTCATGGAAGGAAGGAAGGAAAGTTTGTCTATTGACTGGAATGAGGTTTCGTTTACAAGATAATTGTTAAGAATTCGAATTACATAGCGGATGAAAATTTAAATCAGAAAATACCAACTCGTTTAAATTTATGATCGGACCAAAACGGACCAAAATGCTGGACCAAATCTTTATACTATACAGGTATAGATGGCAAATTGCAAATTTTGCCCATGAACATGCCACTAAGGAACAGGGGCAAACTCCTCACATATCAATGAGGGCAGTCCAATCCAAGTTTTAAGCTCAATGATAAGGGACTTCCTTTTTATAGTCGAGTCCGAACGGCTTGCCGCAGTGCAACACCTCCTTGGAGAGAAGTTTTTGCATGACAAAGTACCTCACAAATGATGCCAGCATTAGGAGGGTAAATCCACCGCTGGATATTATTCTGATGGTAGGATTCGAACCCAGGCGTTTAGCGTCATAGGCGGACATTTTAATTTTAGATTGCATAAAAATTTTGTATGGAATGTTTTATTACCCATCGAAAGCTTTTGCCTTATTTCATCAAAATAAGTTCAGATTTGTATATACCTATCATACCACAGTGGTGGTGTAGGGTATACATAATAACTCAATTTCTTAGGGCCGTAGAGTGTGCACTTCCCAAAACTCCTTCTGATCTGTGGGTCACGAGACCCAGTTGAAAACTCAACTCCACTTTGCGCTTGCGCTCTACCCGTAATTTGGATACAAACCACATCCACTACGTTACTCCCCACGGGGGCCGCTCAGACTGGAACCGAAGTTCCAGGGGCTTCTGACACCCATGGTACCAGATTAAAGTCTATGGTCGGACTACGTAGCCTTAAAAGACTACTACCAGTTGAACCACAAACAGTTCGGGACTGGTCCCTAGGAAAAAGGAATCGCATAAAACTAACCTATAGCCAGCATACAGGAGTATGCACAAAAACAATATACACCAGAACGATATATCAAAGCACAAAAAGGACACGGCAACCCTCACGGGCTACGCTAAACATTTTAGCTCCTATAGGGGACTCACAATAAACGCACTCTTACGGATGGCCGATCACAACAACAAAGGCAACGGGAATCAACCATGGGCAAACGCCACCGCATCAATATGGGCAAGGCAGATGGCAGGATATGCCATGCGCAGCTCGGTCGCGCCAGTAAACATTTTGCTCCAACATGGGACTCACAATAACCGCGGCCACTCTCTCTCACGGAACACAACCACAAAGGCAACGGGAATCAAAAATGGACAAACGCCACCACATCAACATGGGCAAGGCAGATGGCAGGATATCCCATGCGCAGCTTACAGCAAGACCTCGTTATAGATACCTCCACTAAGCCGCGTTTGTCTCCTAATATAAATACTTCCCGGGAAAAGGTGGCTAAACTTAAAAAAGTCGTCTCGTCTTCAAAATCCCACGCCGCCTCGCTAATCTCCATCGCGCCTAATTCTCCAATGTCTGCATAGTACGGACATTCCGTAGGTATATGCCTATTGTGCTCAGGTCGCTCTCAGTAGTGCATATCAGTCGCGGACAAGTTCCTCTGATGCAGAAACCAAAGTCAGGGCGGACCCGTACGAACATCGCGTCACGAAAAACTTCGTATGTCACCCGACCATTGTTGCTGTTCGTCCATCTAGTTCTCCAACTATCTTGAAGACGCTCCAAAAGAAGCGCCTTGAGTCGCCTAATATTCCCAGTTGACAGCTCAAAAGCAGTGAGCCAATACTCACGCACTAATGGAATTCCCTTCACACTGTACAGAACGACCATGTAACTCACGAGTAAATCAAGCGGGGGCACGCCGAGCAATACCTGTAGTGCATCTGTCGAAACAATCCTACACACAGGCAATCAAACCAGCATAACCACCCTCTGACAAGAGAGGATCTTCTTTTGTCCAAGGACTTTCGCAGAAATTCCATGCCAAACAGGCGCTCCATAAGTTGCGGAAGCAACAAACAGACTAACATATGGATCGAACAGCGAAACGAATAAGACCCCAATCACTTCTCAGAACACGCTTGACCATTCCGGCTACTTCAGTCGTCTTCTTCTTCACCCGATACAAATGGATCAGGTAACCCATTCTCTCTGAAATAGTCACTCCCAAAAATTTCACGCTACACGATTCGATCTAGCTTTGATTTGATCTAGTTCCGCCAGATCGAAACGTGGTTGGACGATTCCGCGACAAGATGTCCTTTAGCAACATTGTCACGGTTTAGTCCGGCGCGACGTGAACACCAGCACGATCGCTACTTTCGCGCACTATGCACATGGCCTGCGCACCACGAGTTTCCAGCGCAAGTCTGGAATCTCATTCAATCAGGATGAGCAAGACATCTACGTATAAACTGATTCAAAAGGACTCAGCAAGGCGTCTCAACAGAGGATCCACCATAAGGTTCCATATATATATGAAGCTGAAATGCAACCCTGTGGGCAACTGCGCTCAATATCCTTCTAAATCGTCTCGCTAGCACCAACCACGCAAGCTCTTCTATCACAAAATTAACTACGCCAGAGAGAAAGTTCCCGACAATCTATTTCGCCTAGTCTCGTGAGTACACTACGCCATGAAAGGTAATAACACGCGCCTTTGAAATCGACAATAAAGCCAAGGACATATTTGGCATTCGACTCACTCACACAGTTCGGCACATGGATCCAGGCATCTACAGTGCTCTTTTCCTGATGTATCCTCCACTCAAAATATTTTTGCAAGCACGGGGAGGAGACTGATGCCCCAATACGATCTAGGATTGCTTCTCAATCGATCAGGCACTTTCAGAGGGACTACGACTCGGGCGCATTTCCACGTACGTGGAAAATAACCTACTTCGACACATAGTGTGAGGATTAACTAGACATGATCCGACATGGCCTTGCAGATGCTTTTACACATTTGTCCAGTCATACCATCCATGCCAGTTGACTTTCCGCTTCTAAGACGGCAGACACTGTCCACTATCTCGACCCTTTGAAATCGACAAATAAGCCAAGGACATATTTGGCGTTCGACTCACTCACACAGTTCTGCACATGGATCCAGACATTCACAGTGCTCTTTTCCTCCCGAAAGCCGAACTGGTATGGAGAAGTACCCTCCACGAAGCCCTTCCTAAATCTCGTCACTATTATCCTCTCAAATATTTTTGCAAGCAAGGGGAGGAGACTGATGCCCCAATACGATCTTGGATTGCTTCTCAATCGATCAGGCACTTTCAGAGGGACTACGACTCGGGCGCATTTCCACGTACGTGGAAAATAACCTACTTCGACACATAGTGTGAGGATTAACTCGACATAATCAGACATGGCCTTGCAGATGCTTTTACACATTTGTCCAATCATACCATCCATGCCAGTTGACTTTCCGCTTCTAAGACGGCAGACACTGTCCACTACCCCGACCCTTTGAAATCGACAATAAAGCCAAGGACATATTTGGTGTTCGACTCACTCACACAGTTCGGGACATGGATCCAGGCATCCACAGTGCTCTTTTCCTCCCGAAAGCCGAACTGGTACGGAGAAGTACCCCCCACGAAGCCCTCCCTAAATCTCGTCACCATTATCCTCTCAAATATTTTTGCAAGCACGGGGAGGAGACTGATGTCCCAATACGATCTAGGATTGCTTCTCAATCGATCAGGCACTTTCAGAGGGATTACAACTCGGGCACATTTCCACGTACGAGGCAATTAACCTACTTCGACACATCGTGTAAGGATTAACTCGACATGATCAGACATGGCCTTGCGGATGCTTTTCAACATTTGCCCAGTCATAACATCCATGCCAGTTGACTTTCCGCTTCTAAGATGGTACTGTCCACTATCTCGACCCTTTCCTGTCCACTATCTCGACCCTTTCCTACTTCGACACATCGTGTAAGGATTAACTCGACATGATCAGACATGGCCTTGCGGATGCTTTTCAACATTTGCCCAGTCATAACATCCATGCCAGTTGACTTTCCGCTTCTAAGATGGTACTGTCCACTATCTCGACCCTTTCCAGACTTGGAGGAGGCACGATCATCTCTGCACTGGAAGACTGTTCGTGTTCATCCGCATTAGGAAAGAACGTTCCCATTGAAACCCTTGCACACTCGATCCATGAAGTCAATACATTGTCCCCCACTCTAAAGCCACCCTGGTCAGAACCCTGTTGCCCACCACGACGGCAGACGCGGTAAATTTTGCCCCATGTTTCATCTCTGTTGTCCTGTACGAATTTCCTAAAGTAATCTTCCTTGCTGCCAATCAACAGTCGCTGCTACATTCTCAAAATGGCCAAGGAAGTCGTTGCGGCATGAGGCAAAATCCTCAGCATTACAACTCCTAACTCTTTGGAATTGCTTCCTCAAACGCCTGACGTTTCGTTTCAAACTCACGTATCCCGCACTTGCCCTTACTTGGTTCAGCCTTTCGACGTCTGCCAAGGAGCACTTCATTCACCGTACTCATCCAATCGTCTATCTTAGCAATTTGATCATCTATAATCAGTGCCCTGAAGTCATCCAAAGACAATGCTGATGAAGTCTCCCTTAAACTTTCCACATTAAAGTCCAAGTTAACGTCTCGATTTTTCAACACCTAGTAACGCGAGGCCGCCGATCCCTGGAAATGACCTCCATTCGTCAAAAACCCTCCAACTAAACTGGTAACCATTTGCAGCCGTAAAGTTAATGTCACTAACGCTTGAAGGTCTATCAAAGGAATACTTCTCACTTGGCATATTCAATACGCCGACGTCATTCAAAGCCAACCATTCGCTGAGCAACTGCCCACAATGGCGATTCTTATGACCAAACGAATGCTGGGAGAATTTGCTTTGGCGTCTGGAATTAGGATGAGGGGTTTGCTACTAGCAAGTAGTAGCACCGTATCCATTTACCTAAGAAAGGCCTCCAAGTCGGCGCTAAACTTACAATAGATGCTAGCCAAGGACATCTATCCACACAGCCCTTCGGCATAAATACAGACCCCCCACTGGCTATAGCTAACCACCATACAGTCGATCACGCTGGCATCTACAATAATCGCAGAGTCACCCCCGCTGTCAGTAAAAACCCCAACAACACTACGATGCATTACATACGGCTCCTGTACCAGCGTGACCGAGCAACTAGTGCTGCGTTTCACATGACCTAACTCATGCGTCACTGATTTAGACCGCTGGCAATTAAATTGATTAAATTTAATCCATAAGACGATCCTTAATGCCTAGCATTCGCCCTAGCAACCGAACAAGCATAAATGGGGCAGGCAGCGAAGATCGTCATATGATTCGCCGGCAATCCCTTGAACTCGTAATTCCTTTATCAAACGGAATTGGGACAGGCCGAAGCCACATGTCCAATCTACAACGACGACCGAATCCGCAACGACGACCCAATCCGCAACGACGACACACATCATCCTTCACGCGGCAATACTGTACCCTATGGTCGAATCACATGTGCCTATGGCATTCGAAAACAGCGTCCTGTATGTGCGCCGTGATCCTGAACCAATTGATATAGGCTCCCTCCCCGCACAACTTATGTGCCACCCCAGGGTGATATTGACCGCACCACCTTCCGGCTTTGACGGTGCACTGGGGAAACGGACAGACTTGCGGTAGATTTCAGGAGACATCACCTTTTTACAATTCAACTCGTAGAGCTCCGTCATAAACTCGTCAGAAATTATGACGAAGTGTGCTTCCCGTACAACCACCTTGGAGCCTAAATTATCGCGGACTTCCACCACCAACCCGACCTCTGGAAACTTCGCATTCGCCTTAATCCGATTCCTCTCCGCGACAGAGGGAGTGCGAATGACAGCCCCACCATGCCGACTCGAACGGACTCCATGATCCCTAACACGAAGTGTGGGTCTCACCATATCAACCTCCGCGGAAGTTAACAGGCACCGACTAAGCACCAGCCGGACGTCCACCTACACACCAACGATACGCGGCTAGCCATAGCCTCAATTCTCCCCTTCTACCTCTTGAGTATGAGGTGCATGAGGAGACGCTCACACATTCCAGCATGCTCCACCAGCCATACCAACGTTCGAATCATATATCATGCCAACCAGATCATCAGTCACCTCCTCCATTTCGCAAACTGTCACGCCATCCTCACCATCACCCCTTCCAAGGGGAGCGAACACCCTCCTACACTCCTTCCCTGCCCTCCTTGGAATCGAAGGCCTCTAATCCACATTGGCAACGCCACCAACCACACCAACCATCCTCACCATCACCCCTTCCCAAGGGAGCGAACACCCTCCTACTCTCCCTCCCTGCCCTCCTTGGAATCGAAGGCCTCCTATCCACATTGGCAACGCCACCAACCACACCACTGACAGTGCCACCAACCTCTCCATCAGCTGCCTTATAGACAAAAGTTGTCCTCCTCATCACACCAGCAGCTGACAACACACCATCAGCTGTTCTACCACCAGCTGTTCCACCAATAGCCGCCTTACTGAATCATACTCTTCAACTTCCCTGTTTAATATGGCCTTGGTTGGGTTAGGTTTAAATGGCAGACTACCTTCAGACTCACTTAGACGTTTTCGCCCATTGTTATATCACAAGGAACAGTAAAAGGAAGCTGCCTTCTAGTTCTAGGCGCAAGACAACAAGGTATCACAAATTGGATAAGGAGCCCAGAAGACCGAGGCGCTTGGAAATCTATTCTGAGTTCGGCTAGTGGGACAAATATTCTGTCATAGCCACTTACGTAAGTAAATCAACCAAAATAGGGTGCCCATCGGCATTGTTGCGCTACCAAATCATTCTCCATCTTGAACCATTCCAAGGCACTTCTCTTTATACCCACGTTCACCACAGGATGGGGCTATACTAATCTAGTCATTCCGTTTGTAACACTTCGAAATATTGATCTAAGACCCCATGTCCGTCCGTACGTCTGTCGAAAACACGATAGCAGTCGCACGCGTAAAGCTAGCCAGCCACTTGAAACTCTGCACAGACACTCAGCATTGATGCAGGTCGTTCGAAATTGCAAACGGGTCATATCGGTTTAAATTTAGATGTAGCTTCCATATAAACCGATCTCCCGATTTGACTTCTTGAGTCCTTACCAGCCGCAAGTTTTATTCGATTTGGCTGAAATTTTGCATGCGGTGTTCTGTTACGACTTCCAACAATTGTGTCAAGTAGGGTCCGAATCGGTCTATAACCTGCTATAGCTCCCATATAAACCGATCTGTCGATTTTACTTTTTGAGCCCTTACAAGCCGCAATTTTTGTCCGATTTGGCTGAAATTTTGCATGTAGTGTTCTGTTAAGACTTCCAACAACTGAACCAAGTACGGTGCGAATCGGTCTATAACCTGATATAGCTCCCATGTAAGCCGATCTCCCGATTTGACTTCCTGAGCCCTTACTAGCCGCAATTTTTGTCTGATTTGGCTGAAATTTTGCATATAATGTTTTGCTATGACTTCCAACAATTGTGCCAAGTTGGGTTCGAATCGGTCTATAAACTGGTATAGCTCCCATATAAACCGATCTCCCGATTTGACTTCCTGAGCCCTTACAAGCCGTAATTTTTGTTCGATTTGGCTGAAATTTGGCATATAGTGTTTTGCTATGACTTCCAACAACTATGGTAAGTACGGTCCAAATTGGTCAATAACCTGATATAGCTCCCATATAAACCGATCTCCCGATTTGACTTCTTGAGCCCTTACCAGCCGCAATTTTTGTCTGATTTGGCTGAAATTTTGCATGTAGTCCTGTCCGAGTCGGTCTATAACTTAATATAGCTCCCATATAAACCGATCTCCTGATTTGACTTCTTGAGCCCTTACAAGCCGCAATTTTCGTCCGATTTGGCTGCAATTTTGCATGTAGTGTTCTTTTATGACTTTCAACAACTGTGCCAAGTACTGACCGAATCGGTCTATAACTTAATATAGCTCCCATATAAACCGATCTCCTGATTTGACTTCTTGAGCCCTTACAAGCCGCAATTTTTGTCCGATTTGGCTGAAATTTCGCATATAGTGTTCTATTAAGACCTCCAACAACTGAATCGGCCTATAACCTGATATAGCTCCCATATAAACCGATCTCCCGATTTGACTTCTTGAGTCTTTACAAGCCGCAGTTTTTGTTCGATTTGGCTGAAATTTTGCATGCGGTGTTCTATTAAAAACTCCAACAACTGTGCCAAGTACTGTCTGAATCGGCCTATAACCTGATATAGCTCCCATATAAACCGATCTCCCGATTTGACTTCTTGAGTCTTTACAAGACGCAGTTTTTGTTCGATTTGGTTGAAATTTTGCATGCGGTGTTCTATTACGGCTTTCAACAACTGTGCCAAATACGGTCCAGATCAGTCTATAACCTGATATAGCTCCCATGTTAAGCGATCTCGCGATCATCCCTGCTCGTTTCCTAGAAGCTTTGACTTTTGCTGGTTTGACAGAAGTTTGCCCTTCAACCAAACTTATTTTGCAAAATTTTTGCCATAATCCATGGTGGTGGGTTCCCAAGCACGCTTTTATTTGTTTGTTATGCTTTTAAATGTTTTTTTAATAAAAATTCTGATTTCATTTCTGATTTGTGTATTGATTTTGTTTTTTTAATTTTTCTTCTCATTACTCATTAATCTTGAAAAAAAAAAATTCTAAATAGTACGTAAAAATGAAATTCCTTAGCTATTTTTGCACTCATTATAATGTGAGTAAATGTTTTCGGCCAAAAGTAAAGTCAAAAAGGCATTTAAATTATTGCCCAGCAAATGCAGGCCGCAGAACAGAAAGATATAGGAGACATCTTACAAATACCCATACATAGTACACGTTCATCCATCAAGCAATGGATGATGCCATCTATGCCTTTGCCATCAACGTGCCTATAGCCGCCTATGGGCTGATAATGACGTCGATGCTCATTATGATCATGATAGCCATAATAATTACTTTCATGACATTTAACAAAGAATGTGTAAATATGTCCATTTTGTAGTCTGTCTGTCCGTCCGTCTGTCCATCCATTTTTTTTCTTCTCTTGCTTTTGCTTTTGAATTTTTTTTTTCTACACACAAAGCGTTGTTAGCAGCGTATAGGTGTAGAATATGCAAAGTGTAGAATATGTATCTGCTAGATGGGTTCTTTTGGTTTTTGTTGATTTTATTTTTGGCTGGCTTGCTTATGCTTGTCGCCTTTTGTTATTAAATCTTGGCAAAAAACAGAATTAAGATTTTTATGTAATTTTCTCGTTGTTATATTTCTTGGCAACAAAAACGAATGACAATCACAGGAAAAAAAGCAAAAAATCATGACGTTATTCTGTGGCCAAATTTTTGTTTGGACCCTTTGCGTGAAAGTCTGGGGGAACTTCAAATGGGAGGAAAAATAATAAAGACCCACAAAGAAGAAGAAGACAAACAGAATAATAAATTGAAAAAAACTAGTCACGGCTCCTTAAATATTCTCTTCCAGTAAGGAATTGTCTTGTTTTGGAAAAATAAACCAAATTCACGAAACTAGAAAATTTCTTTGAAAAACTTTGTACCAATGTGGCACTTGAACAGCCTTTACCCAAAAAAATGCATACCCACAGGTTGAATGACCCCCAGCAATAGTCACAAAAAATAAAAAAAATCACTAAATTCACTCTCCCAAGGGACTATGCTACATGCAGTACAAACACGTTTTCCCTCCATCAACAAAAAAACAAACAAAAGATTTATTAATAAAATTATGACTCTAATTAATTCCATTTAACACATGTTATCTATCAGGAATTGAACAGAGGCGCCATCTAACTAAATTTATGACATTCAAATGTGGCCGCCACGCTAAATATGTGATGAGGGAAAGTGAAAACAAAATGTTCTGTCAAGTCAAACACAACCATCACACACACACACACGCACAGTCACAACTAGTCTGGAGCAAAGAAGCAAGAAAAAATGCACTTTTAGACAATTTTAATTGAATTAATTAATTAATTAATCGTGTCAGCAGTCCATTGTGGCAGCTCTGTGTGAATATTCAAATGCTGCCAGAGTGACAAACAGAATATTTTTCACAAACCAAAAAAATATTTGTCAACACAAAGGGGCTGATGGAAAATGGGAACAACCGATTTTATGACAGATCAAATTGAATTAACATATCACAGCAACAAGAACAGGGGCAGCAGGCAGCGACTATAGCGGAGACAACACCAGCAACAACCAAACGAAACACCAACAACGATTATTTTTATAATTTCATGGCACTTTTCTACGTCATGCACACCCACGTAAAAACAGCGGACAACATGAGAAGACAAGGAGCAAGAGACACCAACACACACACATGCACACACAATCATACCTAATGTACCGACAAGAATAAAAATAAAAGAATACAATACAATAGGCAAACAAGTGTCACAAATGCCAACCGAAAAAAAAAACTGCTGGCCCGGCGTCAAATGTCAAACTTGGTAAACAATGGCGTAACATAACATCAGCCGCGGCCACCATCGCAAAACAACAAAACAAGAAGTGTGAGCGATTCAACAGCATTACCCCCACTCACTCACATTGAGTGACTCTCGTGATGGTTACAATCGCCCTCGTGATGTTGTCAACACTGACTCCCATCAACAACAGCGAGATGAGATATGAGCTCTGTCGCTAAAAAGGCGGCAAATTTGCCAAGAGATGACATCATTTGAAATGGAGTCTTAGAGAGAGTGTGTGAGTGTGTGAGTGAGTGTGGTTTTAGGTGTGAGAGTTCTGTTAGCAGCTGATAATGCTTGATGTTGCTGCTGCCGCCTTTACTAGGTCTTATGAAGTCAATGCATTAAATTAACGCTTACATGATTTGTTTACTATTTTTGACAGCGCACTGTGGTTAATGGATCGGAGATACGGCATATTAACCGATATTTTTGACTTTTCCACAGGGTTTTAAAAAAATCAAAGCAGTTCGGTATACATAATTTTCCAAGTACGCATATGAAATTCTACTTACAATGATTTAAAATTCATTTGAATTGTGAAAGACTTACGACAAGATTCCAGTCTACACGCGTGCGAAACTTACCTAAAAATATAAGAAAAAACATTTGATTAATTATTTAAACTTCAATTAACAAAAGAAACGCGAATAAGATGAAGTTGAAGACTTAAAAGTATTCAATAGTTGAAAATAAAAACAAAATTAAGTTAAAATAATTTGGCATGATCACATCTTTCGAAGCCGCACAATAATGCATTTGCCGCCCATCCTAAAAACCTCCACCAATCTGACATATACATACATCGGTTATAGGAGTATAGGGCTCAAATCCTCATCTACTTGAGAGTAAAAGTACGATTTTAACATCCAATGTTGGAACTTAAACTGCACCATCAGCAGATAGCGCATGGCAATATGGCAATGAAAAAAAAGCAGTTTGGGAGAGTGAAGTACGATTTTGTCATCCGATTTTGGGACTATGATTGCGGGGCGATTTAAAAAAACCTACCAAACGGACATGTGGACCAACCATATAAGGCTCAAATTAAAACTATTTCGGAATAGCATACAAATCTGACTATCTAATCTATTTTTAGGGGGGCTGACCCTCCTCCAAGTAACGTACACGTAGACTGACCTTAACATTATAAAAGGTTAGGTTGGGTTTAAGTGGCGGTCTGCCATCAGACTCACTTAGACGTTTTCGTTCATTGTGATACCACAGGAACAGAAGAAGGAAGATGCCTCCCAGTTCCTACCGTTGATCCATCCAAATCGCTTTAAAAAGCCCAATAACTTGTGAATGTTTACATCCGCTAAATCAGAAAGGTCCTAAAGAAATGAGAACCTAGAGTGAAACTCCTTCTGACTGCTAGTGCATGATATACACACAGAAGGTGTTCTATAGCCTCTTTTCCTTCGATGTCCTCACAGCTTCTGCAAAAGTCGTTGCTGGCAACCTTCAGTCTGTCAGCATGTTTTCCGATTAGACAGTGATCTGTCATGACGGACACAATGACTGAGACGTCAGTTATAGCCAATGACAGCAAAGCGGTAGACCTCTTCAAGTCTAGATTAGGCCACATAGTTTTGGAAGGCTCACAGCCCCCTCATTGTGACCTTCTATCATTCGTTGCCCTTGTCCTGAAAACTTCTTACATGTCGCTAGAGGCATACCCACAGATTCCAGTATCCCTGGAATGTGTAGGGTAGTTCCTAGTCGTAAACTCTGCTGTGGAATTCCCTGGGGTGGCCCGTCACCAAGGACAGGTGAATTTTGAAATGTTCAGCTATCTCGATGAGAGATCTGGGACAGTCGAGGGCGGTTTTTGTGTTCAGAAATACATTCTCCAGGAGTTTAACGGCTGCCTGGCTGTCTGAGAAGATATTTATGCCAATCGTCGTAATGACATTATATCTAAGCGATTCCACCTGACTTTTGAAGCGCCGTCCACCAGACCACAACACCATATAGCATTATAGGTCTGACAACTGCAGTATATACCCCATGCACGGCACGCGGTCTAAACCCCCAACTTTTGCCAATGGTTCTCTTGCAGGTGTATAGAGCAAGAGTGGCCTTTCTTGGCCATTCCAAAATGTTGGATTTGAAGTTTAATTTCCTATCCAGCCATACACCCACGTACTTAGCGCTTTCTGTACATTCTCTCCCCCCAGGGAGGCAGGCTCCACTGCAGGCAACTTGTATTTCCTGCTGAAAAGAACTACTTCAGTCTTGCACGGATATATACCCAGACCACTTTCGGTAGCCCACCTTGCTGTTGCACGTAGAGCTTCCTGAAGTATATCTCTTAGAGTTCTGGGAAACTTTCCCTTAACCGCAATTGCCACGTCATCAGCATACGCGACCACTTTTACGCCTTTTTTCTTCCAGAGGCAATAACATTAAAATAAGCCAACTTGATGTCCATGGTTCAGGGGCTCATTTTACCCCAAAACCCCACAAACGGAATATAGACCGCTTTGCACCAAATGAGTTTAAACATGTAAGGAAACTCGTAAGGGCGGGTTGACACTCGACTTGGAAGGCTGTTATTTGTAGCATCTATTTTTTTGGTAAAGGCGGGCATATATATTTTCATGTCGCACAGTGGGCCAAACGGCAAAAAATTGGAAATAAGTCTACAACGACTTCTCTGTTGATCTTAGCGGTACAAAATATTCTAGACATTTGTAGAGGAAGACATAGGCTTTCAGAAAAAAGCTGCTGTAGGTCCATATCTCTTTGTTGAGATAATGGAGTTAGAGTACAACGAAATAGCAGACATCGGGCGGGTGCTGCGGTTTTCAAGAATTGAGGCTATATTGGGCTCATAGCCAACCAAAAGGATCAACCAAGCTTTGCTGACATTGAGGCACCCATTTATACATCGTAATACTTGAATGCATCAAAAGTGGGCCTTTATGTGAACCAATTACACAGTAAACACTAAAATTACCATAACAATAATGAAATTACCACTCAATCCTTTGAAAAATGATAGGGAGGACTCATCGCTTCAGATTCAGTATCACATTCACTAGAAAAAATTCCCATTGACAGATTACTTGGCTTGGCTTTTTACCAACCAAACTGCCATCTGTTGAGAATAAAGTCTAAAATATATTCACTTTTGTATTGCAGAAACTTGTTTGTCTCGAAAGTTTTATAAGCAACTATTATTCCGCTGAAGCAAAGTTGATTGTGGTGAGTAAAAAAAAAATATTTTAATTCAAATAGTCATTAAAATTCCAACTATTTTTATAAAAAAATGAGTTCATGAATGCAGTTAAGTTTAAGAAAATAAAAATTATTCCAAGTTTGAATAAATCAAACCAACCACTTTGCATACCATGAAGCAAGACACTTAAATATTCTTTAAAACATTTGCACTACTATGCAACCATCTAATTAAAAATAATTTATTTTGCACATTTTATTAGTTTTTTTTTCTCTTATAAAATAATGAACTCAATCCGGTATCCGGTCTCCTGGAACACTGTGCTACGGTGTGACATGACACCATGTATGATGACAACCACAACATTGTTGAGACTTGGGATGTAGCCGACAGACCATGATGAAGACCAACACAGATGATGATGACACAAACTACAACCAGTTTGCTTCATGATGTCTCTGTCAATGTCGTCATCATCATCATATACATCATCATCATCTACATCATCATCATCTACATCATTTTCATTAGAATTTTAGCTGGCAAAAAAAAACGAGCAAAGAAGGCATGATTTATTAACGCCAACAAATATGTTTATGATGGCGAAATTTAATCAATGGACATATTTTATGCATACATTTCTTAATTTCTACATGATGCGGAATGACACTGAGGTCACCAACCCAGAAATTGATGACCAGGCAAAGTAAAAATTATTTGACAAGTGGACAATTAGAACTAAGAAAACCATAACCAGTTACACAAATTTGCAGATGACAAATTAATTTTCTTAGGAGATTACATAATAGATGGCACCTGTCTTCCATTTGAGTGGGTTTTTAGATTAATGATTAGCTTCCAGTAATCTAAGGTCAGTGAAGATATAATTCGTAATTAAGTTAATAGTTGGGTTAAAAGCATTTTATGCCAACACTATGGACGGGAGTAAATAGAATATGGCAGAGGTTAGCTTGTCCGCCGAACGCCTGGGCTCGAATCCTGGCAGGAACATCAGAAAACAAGTAAGAGCGTGCTAAGTTCGGCCGGGCCGAATCTTATATACCCTCAACCATGGTTCGCATATGTCGAGTTCTATGCGCGGCATCTCTTTTCGGGCAAACAAAGAATATTGAATGAGAACTGTTATGCTATAGGAGCTATATCAAGTTATAGTCCTAATCGGAACATAAATGAATGCTGAACATTGTAGAAGTCATACTTTCAGTCCATTCAGATAAGAATTGCGCCTTGTAGGGGCTCACCAAGCAAAATCGGGAGATCGGTTTATATGGGAGCTGTATCAAGCTATTAATCGATTCAGACCATATTAGACACGTATGTTGAAAGTCATGAGAGAAGCGGTTGTAGAAAATTTCTGCCAAATCGGATGAGCATTGCGCCCTCTAGAGGCTCAAGAAGTCAAGATCCCAGATCGGTTTATATGGCAGCTATATCAGGTTCCATATCGACTTACGCCTTACTTAGCACAGTTATTGGAAGTCATAACAAAACACCTCATGCAAAATTCCAGTCAAATCGAATGAGAATTGCGCCCTCTAGAGGCTCAAGAAGTCAAGACCCAAGATCGGTTTATATGGCAGCTATATCGAAACATGGACCGATTAAAACCATACTTAGAGTAATTGTTTAAAGTGATACCGAAACACCACGTGCAAATTTTCAGCCAAATCGGATGAGAATTGCGCCCTCTAGAGGCTCAAGAAGTCAAGACCCAAGATCGGTTTATATGGCAGCTATATCAGGTTATACACCGATTTGCGCCATAATTAGCACTTTTGTTGGAAGTGATACCGAAACACCACGTTCAAAATTTGAGTCAAATCGGATGAGAATTGCGCCCTCTCGAGGCTTAAGAAGTCAAGATCCCAGATCGGTTTATATTGCAGCTATATCAGGTTATATACCGATTTGCGCCAAACTTAGCGCAGTTATTGCAAGTCATAACAAAACACCTCATGCAAAATTTCAGCCAAATCGGATGAGAATTGCGCCCTCTGGAGGCTCAAGAAATCAAGATCCAAGATCGATTTATATAGCAGCTATATCAAAACATGGACCGATTTCAACCATACTTAGCGCAATTGTTGGAAGTGGTCCCGAAACACCACGTGCAAAATTTCAGTTAAATCGGATGAGAATTGCGCCCTCTCGAGGCTCAAGAAGTCAAGACCCAAGATTGGTTTATATGGCAGCTATATCAAAACATGGACCGATTTAAACCATACTTAGTGCAATTGTTGGAAGTAATACCGACACACTATGTGCAAAATTTCATTCAAATCGGATGAGAATAGCGCCCTCTAGAGGCTCAAGAAGTCAAAACCCAAGATCGGTGTATATGGCAGCTATATCAGGTTATACACCGATTTGCGCCATAATTAGCACTGTTGTTGGAAGTGATACCGAAACACCACGTGCAAAATTTCAGTCAAATCGGATGAGAATTGCGCCCTCTAGAGGCTCAAGAAGTCAAGATCCCAGAACGGTTTATATGGCAGCTATATCAAAACATGGACCAATTTGGCCCATTTACAATCCCAACCGACCTACACTTATAAAAAAAGTATTTGTGTAAAATTTCTAGCGGCAAGCTATATTCCTTCGAAAGTTAGCGTGTTTTCGACAGACAGACGGACGGACGGACAGACGTCAAAATTTGATCAATCCAAATTTTCTTATCCGGGAATTTTTCCTTTAAATTCACAATTCATCGAAACCACAATTTACACGTTATGGTATTTTCCTTCAGTATACAACCAATCCCATGCTTATTATCTTCAAATGTTTTGCAATTAGGCAAAAAATTAAATCGGTCACAATTAGATGAGGCCGAACGGCACAAAAACTGCATAAATTGAAATGTACGCCACAACAACAAGCAGACGCCACACATTTCTGGGAGACCAACTAAAGCGGCGTTAGTTGCGAATGGGGTGGGGTGGGCGAAAAAAAAAGATAAACAACGACGTTGCTAATGGCATGAATTGGCGGCCCACGCCGTTAAATTGGCCTGTCAGATTTCATTAACAATATATCACGAACTGCTGACATGGCAAGAGAGACAGATGGTTTGTCTGACGGACGGACATACAAACAACATGTTGACGTCAAAGGTTACCATATTTTGTTTTGGTTTGTCTTATCTTTGGGCCAAGATACTGGCCTTCGTTTTTTTTCTTTCTTTATTTCTTCCTTTCCTTCCCATGTTTATCGATGTTTTACATTCTTTTATTTTTTTTTGTTGTTGTTGGTTTTGTTGTATGCCTGCGTTTGGTCGATTGCATATCCCACAATGCCACGAGTGCATCGAAATTAACATAGAGATTGTTGTAATCTTATTATACTTACAAATGACTAAAATTGAAAATTTTCTATTTATAAATACTGTGTTTGCTGCATATTTGAAGACTTATTAAGGATTCCTCCTAAACGTGCGAAGATATGGCAACAACCTCATTCGAAAACGTTTTAAAAAATCTATAAAATAAAAAGCTACCAACTTAACCGCCAAATTATGACAGAATTTTGACAAAATTTTCAATAAATAGCATATTTTGACCAAATCTTTTAAATAAAAACCAAGTTATAGTCCGGACCATAAATGAATGCTGACATTGTGTAATTTTTCAGTTCATTCGGATAAGAATTGCGCCTTGCAGGGGCTCAAGGAGCAAAATCGGGAGATAGGTTTATATGGGAGCTGTATGAAGCTATTGATCGATTACCATATTGAACACGTATGTTGAAGGTCATGAGAGAAGCCGTTGTACAAAATTCCTGGCAAATGGGATAAGAATTGCGCCCTCTAGAGGCTCAAGAAGTCAATATACCAGATCGGTTTATATGGCAGCTATATCAGGTTATGTACCGATTTGCGCCATACATAGCACAGTTATTTAAAGTCATAACAAAATACCTCATACACAATTTCAGCCAAATCGGACGAGAATTGCGCCCTCTAGAGGCTCAACAAATCAAGATCCCAGATCGGTTTATATGGCAGCTATATCAGGTTCCATATCGACTTACGCCATACATAACACAGTTATTTAAAGTCATAACAAAATACCTCATGCAAAATTTCAGCCAAATCGGATGAGAACTGCGCCCTCTAGAGGCTAAAGAAGTCAAGATCCAAGATCGGTTTATATGACAGCTATACCAGATTATGAACCGATTTGAATCATGCTTAACACAGTTGTTGGAAGTGATACCAAAACTCTACGTGCAAAATTTCAGTTAAATCGGAAGAGAATTGCGCCCTCTAGAGGCTCAAGAAGTCAATATCCAAGATCGGTTAATATGGCAGCTATATCAAAACATGGACCGATTTAAACCATACTTTGTGCAGTTGTTGGAAGTGATAACAAAACACCACGTGCAAAATTTCAGTCAAATCGGATAAGAATTGCGCCCTCTAGGGGCTCCAGAAGTCAAGACCCAAGATCGGTTTATATGTTAGCTATATCAAAATATGGGCCGATTTGGCCCATTAACAATCCAAACCGACCTACACTAATAAAAAGCATATGTGCAAAATTTCAAGCGGCTAGCTTTACTACTTTGAAAGTGGACGTGATTTCGACAGACAGACGGACGTACAAGGCTATATCGACTTAAAATGACATGACGATCAAGAATATATTCTTTATGGGGTCTCAGACGAATATTTCGACTTGTTACAAACAAAATGACGAAATTAGTATACCCCCATCCTATGGTGGTGGGTATAATAAATTTGTGTTTGGTTGTCTGTTCCTTATAGGCTCCAAAACGGCGGAACCCCAATTTTCGTGAAATTTTCACAGATGGTGCATAATGATCCCGTGGTGATCCCGTGGGTACTACATTTTTCGATATCCGAAGGGAGGCGGCCCGATCCCAGAGATGCTTGCACCAATTTAAGCGAAATTTTGTATGCCACTTTACGGTACCCCAAAAACAGGAAATTGGTTTAACATTTTTGTGTCAAATGACCTGGGGGGACGCCCCTTCCCAAACCCCACCCGTAAGGACATGTTTACCGATTGGGACAATATGGGTATCAAAAGAAAGGTATTTAAGAGTAGAGTATGAAGTAGGTATACAAATTTAGGTCAAAGTGTTCGCGGGGTCCCCCATGCCCAAAAACCCCCCAAAATTATTTAAAAGTAGAGTGCTAATCTGACATAAAAATTTATTCCTTTAGTGTCCGAGATTTAGTCCAGAGATTTAGGCTGAGGGGCGGGGGGGGGGGGCGGACCCTCCCCCCTTACTTAACTTTCAGAAATGCCAGATCTCGGAGATGGGTGCTGCAATTTTAAACGAAATTTTGTGTGATCTCTTATAGTAACCTAAAAACAAAAATTTGTTATCCAAATTTCGGATGGGGGACCTAGGGGTCCGCCCCGGCCCCAAAATACATATATAGACCAATTACGACAATATAGGACTCAAATGAAAGATTTTTAAGATTAGAAAACATATATTATCACTTTTTGCAATATTTCTCAAAATCGGACGAACATATATATGGGAACTATATCTAACTCTGAACCGATTTCGAGCAAACTCCTCAAATAATGTGGCAGTCGTCAAGGGAAGCGTTGTGCAATATTTTGGCAAGATTGGTCAATAAATGTGCTTGCTGTGGCTCTAGAAGTGAAAATCGGGCGATGTATGTATATGAGAGCTATATCTAAATCTGAACTGATTTCCATGAAATTCACCAGTAATATTGAGAGTCAAGAGAAAATCCCTCCTGCCAAATTTCACGAAAATCGGTTAACAAAAGACCATTTTATTGCAATATTACTGCAAATCGGACGAACATATATATGGGAGCTATATCTAAATCTGAACCGATTTTGACCAAACTCTATGTATATTGTGGTAGTCATCGAGGAAAGCGTTGCGCACAATTTTGGCAAGATTGGTCAATAAATGTGCTTGCAGTGGGTCTAGGAGTGAACATCGGGCGATATATATATATATGAGAGCTATATCTAAATCTGAACCGATTTCCATGATATTCACCAGTAATGTCGAGAGTCGTAAGAAAATCCTTCCTGCCAAATTTCGGAAGAATCGGTTAACAAATGACCATTTAATGCAATATTACTGCAAATCGGACGAACATATATATGGGAGCTATATCCAGTTTTGAACCGATTTTTTCCAATTTCAATAGACTTTGTCTCTAGGCCGAAAAACATGCCTGTACCAAATTTAAAGACGATCGGACGAAAACTGCGACCTGTACTTTGTACACAAATTAACATGGCCAGACGGACAGACAGACAGACGGACAGACAGACGGACATAGCTAAATCGAATCAGAAACTGATTCGGAGTCGATCGGTATACTTATCAATGGGTCTATCTCTCTTCCTTTTGGATGTTACAAACAAAATCACTAAGTTATAATACCCTGTACCACAGTAGTGGTGTAGGGTATAATAATACCCTGTACCACAGTAGTTGTGTAGGGTATAATGACATATATTTCCCTTTAACCATTTTCTTATTTTTTGCCCTGGTAATTGGTTAACTCTTTGGGTTTGCACATTCTACCTTTCTTTCCCGTGGCTTAGCGGTGCTAATGTTTCATGTGTTGACCTTTGCTAGATGTCAAGGCCCCCAGAGTGGCTGTGTGTTAACACAGAGGACAGTTGTAATCTTATTATGCTTACATTTGTCCAATTGATTCATTCTATTAATAATCAATTTAGTTTTTGTGCTGAAGCATTGGATAGTTTGGCTGTCATGTTATGGATATTTTAAGCGAAAGTAGACAAGTAAAAAGGCATTAAGTTCGTCCGGGCCGAACTTTGGATACCCACCACCTCGGGTATATATGTAAACCACATTTCGTCACAATCCGGTGAAAATTTGAATATCAGATTCGTTTTCCAATCTTAAATACCTTTCATTTAAGTCCCATATTGTCGTATTTGGTCTATAAATATAATTGATAGGTTTTTGGGGCGGGGCATCCCCCCTAGGTATCCCATCCGGAATTTGGATATAAAATTTTGTTTGAAGGTTACTGTAAGAGCACACAAAAGTGGGCTTAAATCGCACCACCCATCTCTGAGATCTCGCGTTTCTGAAAATTAGGGAAAAGGGGAGGGTCCGCCCGCCTCAGGGGTGGGTCCGCCCCCCTCAGATATCATAAAATATTGTACCCTATTTTCACCCCGGAACAATCTATTTTATCGAGATTAAATTCATTTTTTATAGTCTCTTGAAAAAATTTTTGTATTTGATTTCACTGAAAGGAAGAGAAATCAAAGGAAAGGCCACACAACCCTGTGCTGTTTCTTATTGGGCAAAATTTAATGCATGCATAAATAAGGCAACCCAAGAAATATTTATCGACATGATTTATATGCACAGAAAAATTAATTATCGCCGACAAGGTTTCATTTTGCGAGGTTTGCATATCCGCGAAATAAAATTTTAATTATAATGAATGAATGAAGTGTGTTTGTGTTTTGAGAGATTTTTAAATTACACTACAACTATTCAAAAATACTATAGGCCAAACAACAACATTGGCATGCGAACATTCTTGGAAATATTGGAACACCTCACTATTGGCTTCTCGGATGTCATTATAGAAGGTGATTTTGGATACAAGTTTCTCTGAGCAGATGTCATTATTGGGCTAATTACCCTCCAACACATCCACGCCGACTCATTTTTCGTCCAGTTCTAGTACCCTTCTAGATTTGTTCTTTGTCATTGAGATTTCTAATGTTTCCTTGTATGACCAATTTTCAGGATCGTGCTTCTCCAACCATGATTTGATCTTTCTGTCGTACGACTTTGAAATCCTTAGAAGCGAGGAGACATATTCATTTAGAGATTTCAACAATCTGAACTACGCAGCCTTGCATTCTTTGAATTCTGATATCGATTGGAATTTACCGTACCATATGGAATGGATAGACGATCAGGTCCAACTTGCTCCAGGATCTTATGCTCCCATTTAGAATGAGACGAATTTGTTCGAAGACTAAACCTTGGTTTTCGCCAGATGCTCGTGTTGTAATTGAGAATCGAAACACTGCATACCGTAGATGGAAGCGTTTTAGGACGCACCTACAAGAGGAATATCAGTCAAACAGATCTCGTGTTAGTATGTTCATAAAATCTGCCAAAATCAAGTACTATCTCAAATGTTTCACTTCTGCGATGGGTTCGAAGAAGACTTGGAAGACCATTCATGATATTGGCATCGGTCGCAGATCTTTCGATAACTTCACTGACGTAAATGTGAACGAGCTCAATGCCAGCTTTACAAATATCCCAGCACACCACACTCTTGAGGATCGTCACAATGAAGGTTTTGAATTTTCGAGTGTAGAACAAAGTGATGTGGTATTTGTTTTCTCGCCTTCGTCTGTTCTTTTAATCATGTCGTATCTCTCCAATCGTACCCAAATCGTGGTTTTGAAGTCATCTTTTTCTAGTCCTCTGCCTGTTATTCGACGAACAACGCATGAAAATTGCTGAGTTTTATTATCAAAAAGCGTGCGCTGCTATGAAAGTTCATCGCTCATTTTTGCTAATTTTTTTTCTCATTTTTGGCCCAATGGGTACGTACATGAGCAGAATTGTCAATTTGGAGTGAGAATCAGCCAGAAGCATTGCAAGAGCTACCAATGCATCCAGAAAAAGTCAGAATTTTGTGCGGCTTATGGGCTGGTGGCATCATTAGACCGTACTTCTTCAAAGATGTTGCGAATCGTAACGTGAGCGCTAGCGAGAGATGGTATCCAGCTTTTGTTTGCCCAGAATGCACAAATTCTGCATGTCTATCCCCACTGAGGATATAGACATAGTGATCAAGCGTTCACGAAGGCCCTGAATGATTAGTGCCAAGCCAAGAGACAAACAACGACTGCCATGGTGGACTCCAGAGTTGGTTGGTCTAAGGAAGGACTGCAGAAAACTTTTCAACAGAGCAAAAGCCACAAGAGCACCACACGATTGGGACATCTAAAAGGCTGAGCTAAGAAAATGCAAGGGCGAGTTGAGAAAGGCTCAGAACAAATCCTGGGTAGAATTCTGCAGCTCCGCGGAGGATACATCTGAGGCCTTTAGGCTAAGGATGATTCTGTCCTTGAGACCTATTACGGTGAGGTATATCCAGAAGTCAGAGAATGTATGGACAATGTCTAGGGCGCCCCGGTAGCCGAGTTAGTAGCGTGCTTGGATTACCAGTGAAGGGGTCGTGGGTTGATTCCCGCCAGAAGCCTGTGGCATCACAATGGACATAAAATTGTCTAAGTGAGTTTGCAAAGGAGTGCCACTCTTACCTAACCTAATCCCTAACCTATGGACAATGTCTAGTGAGAAAGCACAAGAACTACTCGTTGATACACATTTCGCGGGAAATTCTCCAAAGGACAATGTGGCGCCAGAAGAGGTTGTCACTGGTATGCATTCGTCGGAGGCTATTAGGGAAATTGTGTCTGAGACGAAAGTCCTTTGGGCGATAGGAAGTTTTGACTCCTTAAGTCGCCAGACCCTGATGATGTATCACCGGTTGAATTACAAGCTGTGTGTGATAGACTGGTTCCCTGGCCTAGGGAGATGTACTCCGCTTGTATCAGAATGTCATATACAAGCGGAGTGTCCCTCCATCATACTAGTGTGATGGAGGGACACGAAGGTCATTTTCATTCCGAAAGAAGGAAAATCCTACCCCACAAAGGCGAAAGATTTTTGTCCTATTAGTCTGTTATCCTTTATGCTAAGGACTCTTGAGAGGTTCATAGAAACGCAGCTTAGGGCAAAGATCCCTGGAGATCGCGTGTCGCGGCAGCAGCATGCATATAGTAAAGGCAAATCCACTGAAATTGCCCTTCACGGCCTAGTCGGTAACATGGAGGGTTCTCTCGCTGTCAAGGAATATACAATGGTAGCATTTCTTGACATTGAAGGAGCTTTCAATAAATATCTGGGTGTTTTGCTGGGCAGGAAAATGAACTTCAAATTCAACTTTTTGGAAAGGGCAAGAAAGGCAACTTCTGCCCTATACACCTGCAAGAGAGCCATTGCCACAATTTGGGGGTTTAGACTACGTGTCATGGATTGCGTATATACTGCAGTTCTCAGACCTATTACGCTGTATGGTGTTGTGGTCTGGTGGACGGCACTTCAAAAGTCCATCTACTTGATGCAATTGCTAAGATATAATCTCATAACGACGATTGGCATAAATATCTTTTCTGACAGCCACCATTAAATCTCTGGAGAACGTATTTCTGTACACAAAAACCGCCCTCGACTCTCGCAGATCTCTCAACGAGATGGTTGAACAGTTCAAAATTCACCGGTTCTGTGTGCCGGGCCACGGAGATATCCCAGGGAATTGTAAAGCGGGTGAGCTTGCGAGACTGGGAACTATCCTACACATTCCAGGGATACTGGAATCTGTGGGTATGCCTCTAGCGACATGTAAGCTTAGTTTTCTGGACCAGGGCGGAAGGACAACGAATGATAGATGGTCACAAAGAGGGGCTGTGAGCATTCCAAAGGTATGTGGCCTAATCTAGAGTTGAAGAGGTCTACTGCTTTGCTGTCATTGGCTAGAACTGACGTCTCAGTCATTGTGTCCGTTATGACAGGTCACTGTCTAATCGGAAAATATGCTGATAGGCTAGTGGTGTATCCACATTTATTATTCTCAATCGTTTAAATTATTTATTTTTTAACAAAGTAGGTTAAGTTTTCATTTTCCTTGTTAGTTTATATAACACTTTTGAGTTTTAAAAAATATGTTAAATTGAGTAGGCATTGGATTGTCATTTTCTTTTCATTGTACAGAAAAATTTGATTCATTCGAAAAAATATAAGTGACGTGTCAGGAAGCAAATTAAAAATATTCATAAATTTGTTAATTGTTTGCGTTTTATTTCGTTTTGCACCCTTAACCACGTCAGGCTGAAGGTTGCCAGCTACGACTTTCGCAGAAGTTGTGAGGACATCGGGGAAGAAGAGAATATAGAACACCTTCTTCAAGATAAGGCCCGTCCAATCTTAACGCGCTTTTACTTGTTTTCTACAATTTTTTCAATTTGAATAAGTGTTGACACTAGACTTGAACCGACATGGAAGCAAAAGTAGAGCGGAGTGATTAAAATACATTTTTCAAGATTACTTTTAACTAGAGTGGAAAAAAACAGATGCCATTACTTGCCGCTAGTTGCAATGGGCAAGTTGAAATCTGCATTTTCTTGTCGACCTAACATTACCTAACCTACAAGGAAATTTCGTTTAGACTTTAGCCAAAATTTAATAAAAAAAAAATTCTTTAGAGAAATTTTCAGTTTTTTATTTAAGACAATTTTTATGGAATTTTTGTCTTTAGAGAAAATTTCATAGAAATTTTACGTTTTGCCTTCAGGGAAAATATCATTAAATTCTGTCTCTGAGGAACATTTTATTTATTTTTTTTTTTAATTAGAGAAGTTTTTAATTAAAGTGTTGTTTTAAGAAAAATTCATTAGAATTTTATCGCTTGAGAAAATTTTATTAAATGTTTGTCCTTAAAGAAAATTTTATTGAAATTCTCTCTTTAGAGAATATGTCATTGACATAAGCCCTGTTTTATTTTACTACTAAAAAGCGCAGTGCAGCGAAAGTTGTAAGGAAATGACATCTATCCAATGCAACGAAGTTCTAGATAAATTACCAGTGTAGGGGCGGAATGACCGCATACGTGATCGAGTGCGATTTTGTACCGAATGAAATTTCATCTCGTGTTTAATGGGAGCTACACCACTTGTATATAAATTTTTATGTCCAAGCTTTAACATTCGCGTTCTTAAAATTCAAAAACTCCCGTTCAATAAAGAGTTACATAATTCACAATAGAGAGATTTCTAACCATTTTACTAATTCACGTATGCGGTAGTTCGGCCCCAGGCTTATGCAGAACATCTGAGCTCAGGAATGCCATAATATGTTTATCACATTTAGGAATGTGAGGAAAACAGCAGAAATAGGTAACTCTATTGTGAATGGCAAAGTGAAATTTATACCAATAATGCATAAAATTATGTGCACAAACTTAATTAAATTGAAATTGTTTACAATGCCCGCCAGTGTATGTTTTTCTGCATTTATTTATTAATTTTACAAACATTGCATTTTTTCCCGTATGGTTTTGACACGTTGCCAATCGCTGTTACCATCTGATGTCAAACAAACAGGCTTCCACTGGTTACAATTTTTTTATTTTATTTTTGTCCCTCACGGCTTGTATATGTAGTACTAAAATAAAACACAGCAATATTCTCATTTGTTTCCTTTTTTTTGCTTAAGGGCTTCATAACAGTTAAGTCATCGAATGTGACTAGCAATTTAATCTTGGCGTATGCACGCCAATTAAATTCCAATCACAACAATCTAAATGATTCACAATAACCATACTCAATGAATTAATGCTTGGGTGGGTAGGTGACAGATGTAAGACACTAAAGCAAACCCGTTTCTTACTTGCTATGCGAATAAAAATTCTTTGCACTCTTTCTTTCGCGCTCTCTCCCTCTCCTTCGCAGCAGATGAGGTTGTTACAGGCGTTTTTGTTGTTGTTGGCCAATAAAGTTGATCACTGAGTCTTCGTAGTAGTTTTTTGTTTTGTTTGGGTTTGCGGGTTTTTTTGTTTTCTTTCACTCGTTTGTTTACACTCCACACAGTTGTTGTCAATATTTTAATTGCAAATTTAATTGTGGTCGTTGGTTGTTTTTGTTTCTCTGTTAATGCTCATGTTTGGCAAATATAACAGTAAATAGGTAGGTAGATATTTATTTATATTAATTTCGACACTTCTTCACTAAGCATTTCTTCTCCTCTATATAGAGGTCGTTGTAACATTCGTTGTTTTTGTTTTCTTTTTTTGCTTTTGTTGCTATTGAAGCACTTTTGCTAAATAGAGATGGTGTGGGTGGGGGGAAACAAGAAATTTGCTTCAACTCTTTGTTGACACTTGAATTAATTGATGTACTCAATCACTTGCTGCCACTCTCTTTTTTTTCTCTTTTTCGTATGCTCTGCTTGTAACACTTTCAATTATTCTTAACACTTTGAATTATTGTTTTTTTTTGTATATCTCTAATTAATACAATTTTTTTTATAGAGATTCGTAAATAGATAATTTTTTGCACTGCAACCAGCTTTGTATTTTTTTTTCCTTTTTTAATATTTTTTGTCGATTTCTGTTTTCCTTTTTTTTGAAATATTTTCTTTTTGTGTGTGTGTGTTTTTTTTTTTTTAATTTTTTTCAATATATATATTTCTTGAATTTTTCTTTTCGCTGTTTTTTCATAACATTGCACTAGTTTTTCTTCACTGGCTGGCTGGCTGCTGGTGTTGGTGGTGGAGGTGATTTTCTTTTAGATTTTCTTGTAGCTACAAAAATTTTCATTATTTTTTCTAAACTCACCGAGCTGAACAGATTTTTAACACAAATTTTTAAAAATAGTTTAGCTTAGCAGCTGAGTTGGGAGCAATATTTCTGTTTAACGCCACACAACAGACATACGACATACACACGCAAACACGAACGCACGCACGCACGCAGGGCTAACGGACGACACGAGGAATGATGTTAGGTTACGTTAAGAGCTATCCAACAGTTGATGACCAGATTTTAAAAGGACTTCTTCGGATTTTTGTCCAAAATAATTGCTCTTTTCTGTTTGTTGTCTAGCCTCTGAGCGATCACTGACCGTTGTTGAAGCACATGTTCCGTTCTACCGTCTGCTGTTTATTTGTTTTTTTTTTTTCTTTTTTCAAACGTCTAATGAGAACTGCGGCTGGCTGGCTGCTGCTACTCGGAATTCGATTGGAAGAAAAAAAGAAGGGACCGAAATAAAATCAGCAGATTCTACGCGGATCTGTCTGTTTGCGGCGCTTTTCATTCGACAACTGAAAGGGGAGCACATACAACACAAAAATCGACGATATCGATTGAGTAGGAAAAAAAAGGCAAATGAATATTTGTCTGGTCTCATGTGTGTGTGTGTGTATGTTGGCGCATCACTAGTATTGTTGTTGTTCTTGTTGATATTTGTTTCAACAAAATTTTCGTAGGCTGTGTGCTGAAGGTTTTTTCACCTCTTTTGCGGCAAAAGATTTTGTTCTTCAGTGCCTAAAACACAACACACCACTCTACAACACACCACGCCAGTTAAGCAAGAGGAGAGGAATCTATTCATGGATGTACCTAAACATGACTGAATGAATTTGCATGTGAAACGAGTGTTGTGTGTCTGAGAGGGTTTATAAACACTCTCTAAAATATATGTGTGTGAAATTTCTTCAACAGACAACAGCAGCAAAAAAAACTGACAATGGCAGCAACAACAACAAAAAACATACAACTAATTTTCTATATGGCTATAAATTCAACACAAATGGGGGCTGGCGGTTTTTTTAGTTTTCATTTCTTCGAGGCTCCTTCTTCACTAAGTGGTGAATTCGATTAAAAAACAAACACTTCAACAACTTTTGAGTTTATTATCAGCAAACATTTTCACAACTCCTTTTGTTTATTAATTTTTAAAATTTTTTTCTTTCTATTTCATTGATATTTTTCACCTTTTTTGCTTTTAAATTTCAACACGCTCGCAGACCGCAGACAAAATCAACACTTTGCCTCACTATTCCAACAAACAGCCACTCTCCTACTGAATGAAACAAATTCTCTACAAAAAAACCAAGCACAAAACTTAAAAAAAAAAACAAAAATGTTCCATCTTTTCATTGCGGGCAGTTAGGGGCTTTTGTTTTTGGCTCTTCATACACTTGTGTTTTGTTTTTGTTTTGTTTTCCTAGTTCTGTTTATGTTTCATTCAATGTTTCTTAAATTTTTTTTCTAACTCTATTGTTGTTGTTGCTGCTGCTTTTTTTTTTCTCTGATAGTTTTTATTTTGCTGGTATCCACGTTCCCATTGTTGCCAGAGAGCAACAGTTGTGTTCAATGTAAGAGCAAATGTCCAACGAGTTAATGGGTGATTGTAATAACAAGTAAGGCGATTTACTCACCTCATCTAAAG